>NC_036854.1:23408856-23467599 GCF_002910315.2 Salvelinus sp. IW2-2015 | reverse complement strand
CTGAGATTATTCCTGATTATTATTTGACCATGCTTGTCATTATGAACATTTTGAAAATCTTGGTCTCTCTAATTTCTCCTTCTCTCTTTCTTTCTCTCGGAGGACCTGAGCCCTAGGACCATCGTCGGGACTACCGGCCGTGGTGACTCCTTGCTGTCCCCAGTCCGCCTGGCCTTGCTGCTATTCCAGTTTCAACTGTTCTGCCTGCGGTTATGGAACCCCTACCTGTCCCAGACCTGCTGTTTTCAACTCTTAATGATTGGCTATGAAAAGCCAACTGAGATTTATTCCTGATTATTATTTGACCATGCTTGTCATTTATGAACATTTTGAAAATCTTGGCTCTCTCTAATTTTCTCCTTCTCTCTTTCTTTCTCTCGGAGGACCTGGGCCCGAGGACCATGCGTCGGGACTGCGCCCGTGGTGACTCCTTGCTGTCCCCAGTCCGCCTGGCCTTGCTGCTATTCCAGTTTCAGCTGTTCTGCCTGCGGTTATGGAACCGCCACCTGTCCCAGACCTGTTGTTTTTCAACTCTTGATGATCGGCTATGAAAAGCCAACTGAAAATTATTCATGATTATTATTTTACCATGCTTGTCACTTATGAACATTTTTGAACATCTTGGCATAGTTCTGTTATAATCTCCACCCGGCACAGCCAGAAGAGGACTGGCCACCCCTCATAGCCTGGTTCCTCTCTAGGTTTCTTCCTAGGTTTTGGCCTTTCTAGGGAGTTTTTCCTAGCCACCGTGCTTTCTACCTGCATTACTAGCTGTTTGGGGTTTTAGGCTGGGTGTCTGTACAGCACTTCGAGATATTAGCTGATGTACGAAGGGCTATATAAAATAAAATTGATTGATTGATTGATTGACCTCACAATGATGGGATGCAAAGAACTGAACTAAATAGTGTGTGATAATGACGTAAAGGTGTGTGAACAGGTGATCAGAATTCAGAGATCTGGAGAATCAGCTGCGTTCAGGGGATCTATGTGTTTGAGAGTGTGAGTGGGAAAGTGGGCTGAAAAGTGAGCTGCGTTCAGGGGATCTACATGTTTGAGAGTGTGAGTTGGAAGCAGATGTTACAAAGACCTTTTTTCTGAAACTCGTCAGTCTATTCTTGTTCTGAGAAATGAAGGCTATTCCATGCGAGAAATTGCCAAGAAACTGAAGATCTCGTACAACGCTATGTACTCCTCCCTTCACAGAACAACGCAAACTGTCTCTAACCAGAATAGAAAGAGGAGTGGGAGGCCCCGGTGCACAACTGAGCAAGAGGACAAGTACATTCGAGTGTCTAGTTTGAGAAACAGACACCTCACAAGTCCTCAACTGGCAGCTTCATTAAATGGTATCCGCAAAACACCAGTCTCGGCGACTCCGGGATGCTGGCCTTCCAGGCAGAGTTCCTCTGTCCAGTGTCTGTGTTCTTTTGCCCATCTTAATCTTTTCTTTTTATTGGCCAGTCTGAGATATGGCTTTTTCTTTGCAACTCTGCCTAGAAGGTTAGCATCCCAGAGTCGCCTCTTCACTGTTGACGTTGAGACTGGTGTTTTGAGGGTACTATTTAATGAAGCTGCCAGTTGAAGACTTGTGAGGCGTCTGTTTCTCAAACTAACCTGATGAGTCTGGAGAAGAGTCCTCTAAGCAAGCTGGTCCTGGGGCCCTGTTCACAAACACAAATAGACCCCGAAGAACCCCAGGATAGCAACACAATTAGACCCAACCAAATCGTGAGAAAACAAAARGATAATTACTTGACACATTTCTGGCCCTAAACAGAGAGTACACAGTGGCAGAATACCTGACCACTGTGACTGACCCAAACTTAAGGAAAGCTTTGACTATGTACAGACTCAGTGAGCATAGCCTTGCTATTGAGAAAGGCTGCCGTAGGCAGACCTGGCTCTCAAGAGAAGACAGGCTGTGTGCACGCTGCCCACAAAATGAGGTGGAAAGTGAGCTGCACTTCCTAACCTCCTGCCAAATGTATGACCGTATTAGAAACACATATTTCCCTCAGATTACACAGACCCAGAAAGAATTAGAAAACAAACCCAATTCTGATAAACTCCCTGTCACACTCTGGCCTTTGTTATATATATTTTCTTGATTAGTTTAGTTAGGTCAGGGTGTGACATGGGGGATGTTTGTGTGTTTTGTCTAGTTTAGGGTGTGTGTATTGTTTAGGGGGTTTTGTAGTATGTATGGGGTTGTGTTCAGTGTAGGTGTTTAGAAAAGTCTATGGTTGCCTGATTTGGTTCTCAATCAGAGACAGCTGGTTATTGTTGTCTCTGATTGGGAGCCATATTTAAGGCAGCCATAGGCTTTAGGTGTTTGTGGGTAATTGTCTATGTCTGTGTCTATGTTGCATGTTTTTGCACTTAGTCATTTATAGCTTCACGTTCGTCTATTTGTTGTTTTGTTTAGTTTTTCTTCTTCTAAATAAAGAGAAGATGTATTTTTCACACGCTGCGCCTTGGTCCTCTCTCTCTCCCTTTGACGATCGTGACACTCCCATATCTATTTGGTGAAATACCACACAGTAGCAAGATTTGTGACCTGTTGCCACAAGAAAAGGGCAACCAGTGAAGAACAAACACCATTGTAAATACAACCCATTTTTATGTTTATTTATTTTCCATTTTTTACATTAACTATTTGCACATAATATGACATTTGAAATGTCTTTATTCTTTTGGAACTTTTGTGAGTGTAATTTTTACTGTAATGTTTTTATTTATTGTTTATTTTACTTTTGTTTATTATCTATTTCACTTGCTTTGGCAATGTAAACATGTTTCACATGCCAAAAAAGGCCCTTAAATTGAATTGAAATTGAAAGTGAGAGCGAGAGAGAGATTATTTGCAACTTTATCAGGGAAAGAAAAATTCAAATATCTATTAGGAGAAAATACACAATGTGAGAGGCTGTTTGCATATAACTGTTCCTCAACTCACCAAATGTTATACAATTATAATACAATTGCTTTCCTTAAATGAGAATTAAACTAATTCTAATCCATTCATTCTAATTGTGCCCAGTACAAAGGCATGTTACCTGTACACTTACCTAGAACTATAGGATAGCCCTATAAAATAAATGCAGAGACAGCCAGGGCCTAAAAGTTAAACAACATAATGAAAAAGAGAACAACAAAAAATGAATGCTTTTATATCTGAATAACTAACTTCTCATGATCAACATTTGAAAAGCTTCAATTTCCATATCCTTAAGGGACCAGTGGAGGAAGGGGACCTGCAACTTGACAGCTGAAGACAGATCTCAAAGACTCCCCCACACAACTCCACTTTTGTTTATTCAAGTGAACGGTCAAGATGAGAAAGCCTTGATAAACAGCATACCTGACCATATGCCTCTCAGTCTCGGAGTTTGCAGGTAGTGGGTCAGTCGAGGACAGAAGATGCTCCCTCTTGGTCTGGATATGCAGCTGCCGTCGCTCACTATGAAAGCCAAACCAATGAGTTGCATGAGACGATACATGGAGACTGAAGAGCCACTTCAAAGGTATGAAAGGTATCTTTAGCCTACTTAACCTACTTAGAATATGGAAGTAAAAAACACTTCAATAAATGATTTTCAACATTTACAGTTATCCGGTAATATGGAGACCATGGATTCCCTGTCACAGAGAAACTGGACTTCTAGATAAAGTAAGGGCATTCCCTTCTCTGCAACTGCTTAAGACCTACAATTAAATTATAAAGTAATTCAATTTCATCCAACCTATCAGCACAAGAAACCTGTAGCCTAGTAAACAAGAATATCTAATAGTTAACTGCCACAGGTCCTTGGCAATGCTATATTTTTTTATTATATAGGTCTGTTAATTTGAGTTGAAAATGACCATGCCTACTTGTCCTCTTTAGTTTGGCCAAGGGAATGTGTCATCAAGAACCAGACAGATGACCAAAGGTGCCCATGGATTCCAGCACCCTGTCAGGTATGTAGATTGTTAGCAGTTGAGAGAAGAAAGCAAGTTGGTATTGTGACCACATTGAGACACATTTTGGGAAAAGAGCTGTGTCCTGAATCAATTTGATGATTTGATGTAACTATCAACTTCATGAAGACAATTTTGGTATATTCTACTTTCTTTAAATAGTAAAACACAGATGTATTTTAAAATACTAAATACATTCATCTGATCCATAGGCTCTTCATGCCAAAGTCCAGGACTGAGGAATATCTGTCTCATTTGGGGAAGAAGGTCTTGGACAGTTTCCCTGTCCAAGCCACTCTCCACTTCTACAACGATGACTCCAGCTCTGAGGAAGAGGATGATGAAGATATGGAGGAAGAGCTGGAGGTTAATTCACTCAGTTTGGATCACAGGTCCCATCCCCTCAGAGAGAATTCATAGGTAGTTAATCTTTGCTGTTTTGGAAACAAGCAGGGGTGATTGGACAAGGGAGAGAGACAGTGCAGCAGGTCACAGGAGACATGCTACTTCCGCGGTGAGGGTCTAGTAGAGGATCCAAGGTGTTCACCTGAGACAGCCACAGGAAGCCGGGAAAGGCCAGGTCACTGGCTGCAGTTGGCCTCACTGAGGTGATTCTGTTTACACCAGCTCAGTGTCAACACACCTTTAACCCAGATATGGCCATTTTCCTTGACAACGTCCTATGTTCTCAGGACCTTGTCATGCAAACTCAAGTTGGCCTTGTGCTGGTCCCTCCTTTTTTCTTTGTAGTGAAACATTTTCTCTGCTTTCTATCTTTTGTATTTATAATAATTTTACATTTGTTTATGAAAAAGTGTGTGTTATAAATTGCTGGACATTTGAGTTACTGTGTAGAGGGTTTGTTGGTTGAAATGTAAAGAATGTATGTGGATAGAATTGAATATTAATGTGCTTAGTTAGTGAGTGAATATGTTGGTATGGATGCAAAGTAAACTTAAAAGGCCTTTTTCTTTATTAATTTCAATTATTTTAGCATTTGAGTTAAGCAATAAACATTTATTTCAAAATCATATAATTTTCTGCACTTCTTGTGGACGTGGATGGATACTTTGTTCAGGGTTGATTCACATGTCAGGGTCTTTAATAATATACCCTCAGACAGGACAGAAGTAATTTCCAATGGGACATGAATGATAAAGCCTCTCTATGTCCTATTAATGTCATAACTATAGACACATAAGAAATGACAACCACCCAGATTAGCTGATTTAGTCATCAAAGTTGAGTATTGATTTTATAGTCCATGAGCCAGGGGGGGTCGGTTGAGCTCAATTGAACCGACAATGTCTGGGTTCCTAGAGATGGAAAATATGTGATAGCAAGCTACCATTGCTGCACTGCTATGTGTTATAACTCTTTCTTTCTTTTTTTTACCCTATGACAATGTCAGTATACAACAAGCTATTGCTCGCTTATAACCTTTAATCATATATAATTGGAAAGCTTAGATTCAGAGTCAATTTGACCTTTGACCTCTAGGGTATACAGTTGAAGTCAGAAGTTTACATACACTTAGGTTGGAGTCATTAAAACTCGTTTTTCAACCACTCCACAAATTTCTTGTTAACAAACTATAGTTTTGGCAAGTCGGTTAGGACATCTACTCTGTGCATGGCACAAGTAATTTTTCCAACAATTGTTTACAGACAGATTATTTCACTTATAATTCACCGTATCACAATTAGAGTGGGTCAGAAGTTTACATACAGTAAGTTGACTGTGCCTTTAAACAGCTTGGAAAATTCCAGAAAATTATGTCATGGCTTTAGAAGCTTCTGATAGGCTAATTGACCTCAGTTGAGTCAATTGGAGGTGTACCTGTGGATGTATTTCAAGGCCTACCTTCAAACTCAGTGCCTCTTCGCTTGATGTCATGGGAAAAGAAGTCAGCCCAGACCTCAGAATTTTTTTTGTAGACCTCCACAAGTCTGGTTCATCCTTGGGAGCAATTTCCAAACACCTGAAGGTATCACATTCATCTGTACAAACAATAGTACGCAAGTATAAACACCATGGGACCACGTAGCCATCATACCACTCAGGACGGAAACGCGTTCTGTCTCTTAGAGATAAACGTACTTTGGTGCGAAAGGTGCAAATCAATCCCAGAACAACAGCAAAAGACCTTGTGAAGATGCTGGAGGAAACAGGTACAAAAGTATCTATATCCACAGTAAAATGAGTCATATATTGACATAACCGCCATAAAAAAGCCATACTACGGTTTGCAAGTGCACATGGGGACAAAGATCGTACTCTTTGGTGAACTGTCTTCTGGTCTGATGAAACAAAAATAGAACTATTTGGCCATAATGACCAACGTTATGTTTGGAGGAAAAAGGGGGGTGCTTGCAAGCCGAAGAACACCATCCCAACTGTGAAGCACGGGAGTGGCAGCATTATGTTGTGGGGGTGCTTTGCTGCAGGAGGGACTGGTGAACTTCACAAAATAGATGGCATCATGAAGTAGGAAAATTATGTGGATATATTGAAGCAACATCTCAAGACATCAGTCAGGAAGTTAAAGCTTGGTCGCAAATGGGTCTTCCAAATGTACAATGACCCCAAGCATACTTTCAAAGTTTTGGCAAAATGGCTTAAGGACAACAAAGTCAAGGTATTGGAGTGGCCATCACAAAGCCCTGATCTCAATCCTATAGAAAATGTGTGGGCAGAACTGAAAAAGTGTGTGCGAGAAAGGAGGCCTACAAACCTGACTCAGTTACACCAGCTCTGTCAGGAGGAACGGGCCAAAATTCCACCAACTTATTGTGGAAGGCTACCCAAAACGTTTGACCCAAGTTAAACAATTTAAAGGCAATGCTACAAAATACTAATTGAGTGTATGTAAACTTCTGACCCACTGGGAATGTGATGAAAGAAATAAAAGCTGAAATAAATCATTCTCTCTACGATTATTCTGACTTTTCACAATGTTAAAATAAAGTGGTGATCCTAACTGACCTAAGGCAGGGAATTTTTACTAGGATTAAATGTCAGGAATTGTGAAAAACTGAGTTTAAATGTATTTGGCTAAGGTGTATTTATACTTCCGACTTCAACTGTATATCCGAATTACCTGTATAAATGCCTTTAAAACGGAAACCCTGATACATTTTTAACTTTGTTTCAGAAGTGGTTCTGAAAGGTCATGAAATTGTTTAAAAATCGCCCCATGTTGTACCATTGACATTAGAATGTTGGAAGAAGCTTAGCCATATAATTCCATGTGATGGGGTAGCTATGTTTTTGGATTTTTACTTTGGTGATAGAGGCACCAAATTGCACACACACAGCTAAAACAGGTTTTTAAAAAGATTTGTAGATACAGGGCCATCACAGAATTCACCCATTAACCCCACAGAAGCCTTTTTCCAATATGGCCACCATACAACTCAATTGGCTCTTATTGGACAATTTTGCATGACCATATCTGTGTGAAATATAATTTTAGCATGCCCAGAAATATCTTAAAATGTTCATAGTGACCTAGAATACACAACCACATGAGCTAGGTGTGCCGGATATATAAAGATGTTAAATTATTCACATAACTGTTGTAAGAATGATTTGCTGATTTCTGAAGATGTAATGATTAATAATTGCCATTTTCATCTTCAAACATGTAAAATTGATATCTACATGTGAATAGTCATAGATGTGAGCTGATTAAAATGATCAATGTTATCCTAGTAGCTGTTTTCATTATGAGGACCATAAACCATGCCCTGTTCATTCCATTACAATGTACAGTAGTAAAATCCAATGTTGGGCCTTTTGAGGCCAATTATATTACTTTAATTAATCTAGTAACAGACCAATCTGCTATGGCCCCATAGTAAGAATGCATTTTAATTTAGATGAAATGGTTTTCTGCTCTCATCATCAGGTAAAAACGTGTAGGCCTTCCTATGGATATTACATTGTAATGTTTGCTGCAAGTTTCTAGTTCTGTTTTATGAAAACAGTTAATAGGATAACATTGAACATCATTTTAATCAGCTCACATCCATGACTATTCACATGCACATGTCCATATTATGTTTGAAGATTAAATATTGCAATTATTTATCATATCTTCAGAAATCAGCAATTTAGATCTTTATGCATCTGGCACACCTGGCTTACGTGGTTGTGTATTCTACATCACTATTAACATTTAAGATATTTTTGGATATACTAGAATTATATTTCATACAGGTATGGTCATGCGAAATTGTCCAATAAGACCCCATTGAGTTGTTTGGCAGCCATATTAGAAAAAAAGGCTTCTGTGGGGTTAATGAGTGAATTCTGTGATGGCCCAGTTATCTACAAATATTTTTTAAACCCTGTTCTAGCTGTGTGTGCCCATATCACAAAAGTTACAATCCCAAAACATAGCTGCCTCATTACAAGGAATAATGTGGGTAAGCTTCCAACATTCTAATGTCAATGGCACAATATGGGAGATTTGAACAATAGTTGTAGCTGGTGCTTTAAAAGTTGGTTATATTATATATCATTTAAAAGGTAATTTCATGACCTTTCAGAACCACTTGTCAAACAAAGTTTAAAATGTACCAGGGTTTCTGTTTTAAAGTCATTTATACAGGTAATTATGAT
Organism: Salvelinus sp. IW2-2015; assembly: GCF_002910315.2. Classification (NCBI taxonomy): domain Eukaryota; kingdom Metazoa; phylum Chordata; class Actinopteri; order Salmoniformes; family Salmonidae; genus Salvelinus; species Salvelinus sp. IW2-2015. The sequence goes on along the minus strand of NC_036854.1, from coordinate 23,459,010 downwards.
ATGTACTCTAGAGATCAACGGTCAAAGTTCTATTGATCTGAGCTTTCCGAAAATGTAACTGATGGATAACTGCCAATGATATATGATTAAAGGGTATATGCGAGCAATAACTTGTTGTATATGGACATTGTTTATCATAGGGTAAAATCCCAATGGGAAAAATTTATGGAATGGAGGGATGAAAGAGTTCATTGTTGCACTGCTATCACATATTTTCCAACTCTGGGGACATACACCTTTAAAGAAATCACTATCATCGGCCCAAGTGAGTCCAACTGCCCAAATCTGGGGGTCTGGCTCATGGATTATTAGAGGTATTTGCTATTCAGCACATTACTCCCATTTGGGAGTAAACTAGTAAGTAACATATTCCTAAATATACAAAGACCACAGTGAGTATCACTAATTTAATATGGGCTGACCAATACTCTTTTTTTTAAAGACAGCAGATATTGCTCCAAAAGGAACATTACCGTGCAACACAAAGGCAAATGGAATCAGATGGCATGAACCTGTCAACATTTAGGTCTTGGGGTCCTAGAAGGCCTCACTAACCACTAGGACAAGCCAGTACAAGCTCATGCTACAAAGGGAAGAAACAGATCCAATCAACCGTGATAAGCAAAATAGAGGACGAGGAACAGGCATATGCCAAACACTGCAAATCCACTGACTCTTTTAGTACATACATTGAGTTGACAAAACATTAGGAACACCTGCTCATTCCATGGTCTCTTATTGATGTCCTGTTAAATCCCTTTCAATCAGTGTAGACAAAGGGGAGGAAACAGGTTAAAGAAGGATTTTTAAGCCTTGAGACAATTGAGACATGGATTGTATATGTTTGCCATTCAGGGGGTGAATGGGCAAGACAAAAGATTTAAGTGCCTTTGCTGAGTTTTTCATGCTCAACAGTTTCCTTTGTGTATCAAGAATGGTCCACCACCCAAAGGACATCCAGCCAACTTGACACAATTGTGGGAAGCATTGGAGTCAACATGGGCCAGCATCCCTGTGGAACACTTTCGAAACCTTGTAGAGTCCATGCCCCGACAAATTGAGGCTGTTCTGAGGGAAAAAGGCGTGCAAAAATATTAGGAAGGTGTTCCTAATGTTTTGTACACTCAGTGTACAAAAGAACATCTCTCACATGAATAACAATGAATTTCAATGGCAGAGAAAGAGTATACAAATTAATTTACAATGACCATGGTTGTGATGATCTTATATGGGATCTCCTAAACATTATGGTCCACCACTGAATATTTCCCTGGAACTCAGAGAGATCAGAAAACAGTTGGAAAACCATTGGAAATAAGTTGGATTGGTCACTCCCTAATCTCTCCTAATGATACTGGATCCAGTGATCAAAGCCTGGGCTGAAGGTGAGACTTGGGGCAAGTTTAGCCCTCAACTGACTGGCCAGCATGGCCTTTCGCCCCCCCCCCCCCAACACACACACACACTCACAAGGGGGAATGGCAGTGGTCTCTCCATCATCAGGTCCAGCTTGGTTTCCAAGCAAGGCTGAAGGACCTGGTGGCCCTCCAGAGGTTAAATGCTGGCCAGCCATCTGATCCCAACCTCTTGTTTGTTTATGATAGTTTATCTGGGCGGCCTGGCTGTGGCCGGCTGACCTGTCTGGTGGGCTGGCTGGGACAGGCGAGGGGCGAGAGGAGATGATAGGGGGTTGTCAGGCCCCAGTGGGTGGCTTGGTCACTGAGGTGGGCAGCAGACTGATTGAGGAGTCTCAGCGAAATCCTGAAGATGAGGAGATAGTGAGGTGACCATTTCACTTGCAGTCTGATGAGTTCAGAAGGTCATAAACCTACTGTCCTCACCCCAACTGAATGGAGCACATCATAGAAGCACAAGCATAATACTTCATTTAGATCATCCAAAGGTTAATGCATTCTAAAATGGAGAAGTCAATGATCTCATATTTATGACTTATCAATAGTCATTGGATTAACATAAGACCAACTCATCTTGTTCCACACAGCACCCCTAATTCTATACATTCCATTACACAACCTTTTCCATCTGCATTTTCATTAGTTAGTCGAGTGGTCCGTGATGATGGATTATCAAAAGATGTTGAAGAGCAGATGATGTGCAAGCTGCTGTGGTCAGGTCACCTGGCTGCCCAGGGTTCATCTGCAAGTCAAATATTTGTCCTGTCACATGGAGGTGATGGAAAAGGTGCATCTAAAAACCTCAGCAAACTCCAATCGTGAGGAGTGATGCCAGTTATGGCGACAAAACTGCCCTCTCCTTGTTCCGAGCCTTCAAATAAGACAACAGGCTCAATACAGTGGATGGTGGACCATAAAAATCGAATCAAATTTTATTTGTCACATGCGCCAAATACAACAGGTGTAGACCTTACCGTGAAATGCTTACTTACGAGCCCTTAACCAACAATGCAGTTCAAGAAATAGAGTTAAGAAAAGATTTACTAAATAAACTTGAGTAAAAAAATAAAAAGTAACAATAATATAACAAGGCTATATACGAGTCAGTGTGCGGGGGGGGGGTACAGGTTAGTTGAGGTAATTTGTACATGTAGGCAGGGGTAAAGTGACTACGCATAGTGTAAAAATAAAGGGGGGGGGTCAATGTAAATAATCAATGGCCACCCGGACTAATTGTTCAGCAGTCTTATTGCTTGGGGGTAGAACCTGTTATGAAGCCTTTTAGACCTAGACTTGGCGCTCCGGTACCGCTTGCTGTGCGGTAGCAGAAAGAACAGTCTATGACTTGGGTGACGGTAGTTTTTAAAAATACGTTGGGCCTTCCTCTAACACCGCCTAGTATATAGGTCCTGGATGGCAGGAAGCTTGGCCCCAGTGATGTACTGGGCCGTGTGCCTTACGGTCGGATGCCGAGCAGTTGCCATACCAGACCGTTATGCAACCGGTTAGGATGCTCTCGATGGTGCAGCTGTAGAACTTTTTGGAGGATCTGGGGACCCATGCCAAATCTTTTCAGTCTCCTGAGGGGGAAAAGGTGTTGGACCATGATAGTTTGTTGGTGATGTGGGCACCAAGGAACTTGAAACTCTCGACCCGCTCAACTACAGTACCGTTGATGTGAATGGGGCCCTCCTTTTCCTGTAGTCCACGATCAGCTCCTTTGTCTTGATCACGTTGAGGGAGAGGTTGTTGTCCTGGCACCACACTTCCAGGTCTGACCTCCTCCCTATAGGCTGTCTCGTGGTTGTCTGTGATCAGGCCTACCACCGCTGTGTCGTCAGCAAACGTAATGATGGCGTTGGTGCGTGCTTGGCCACGCAGTCGTGGGTAAACAGGGAGTACAGGAGGATACTAAGCACACACCCCTGAGGGGCCCCAGTGTTAAGGATCAGCATGGCAGATGTGTTGTCTCTACTCTTACCACCTGGGGGCAGCCCGTCAGGAAGTCCAGGATCCAGTCGCAGAGGGAGGTGTTCAGTCCCAGGGTCCTTAGCTTAGTGATGAGCTTTGTGAGTAGTATGGTGTTGAACGCTGAGCTGTAGTCAATGAACAGCATTCTTACATAGGTGTTATTTTTGTCCAGGTGGGAAAGGGCAGGGTGGAGTGCGATTGAGATTGTGTCATCTGTGGATCTGTTGGGGCGGTATGCGAATTGGAGTGGGTCTAGGGTTTCCGGGATGATGGTGTTGAAGTGAGCCACGACCAGCCTTTCAAAGCACTTCATGGCTACCGACGTGAGTGCTACGGGGCGGTAGTCATTTAGGCAGGTTACCTTCGCTTCCTTGGGCACAGGGACTATGGTGGTCTGCTTGAAACATGTAGGTATTACAGACTTGGTCAGGGAGAGGTTGAAAATGTCAGTGAAGACACTTGCCAGTTGGTCTTCGCATGCTCTGAGTTCACGTCCTGGTAATCCTTCTGGCCCAGTGGCCTTGTGAATGTTGACCTGTTTTGCTCACATCGGCTACGGAGAGCGTGATCACACAGTCGTCCGGAACAGCTAGTGCTCTCATGCATGCTTCAGTTTTGCTTGCCTCAAAGCGAGCATAAAAGGCATTTAGCTAGTCTGATAGGCTTGCGACACTGGGCAGCTCACGGCTGGTTTTCCATTTGTAGTATGTAATAGTTTTCAAGCCCTGCCACATCCGACGAGCGTCAGAACCAGTGTAGTACAATTCAATCTTAGTCCTGTGTTGACGCTTTGCCTGTTTGATGGTTCGTCTGAGGGTATAGCGGTATTTCTTATAAGCGTCCGGATTAGTATCCAACTCCTTAAAAGCAGCAGCTCTAGTCTTTAGCTCGGTGCGGATGTTACCTGTAATCCGCAGCTTCTGGTTGGGATATGTATGTACGGGTACTGTGGAGACAATGTCTTCAATGCACTTATTGATGAAGCTGGTGACTGAGATGGTATACTCCTCAATACCTTTGGATGAATCCCGGAACATATTCCAGTCTGTGCTAGCAAAACAGTCCTGTAGTGTAGCATCCGCATCATCTGACCACTTCCGAATTGAGCGAGGCACTGGTACGTCCTGCTTTTTTGCTTATAAGCAGGAATCAGGAGGATAGAATTATGGTCAGATTTGCCAAATGGAGGGCAAGCTTTGTATGTGTCTCTGTGTGTGGAGTAAAGGTGGTCTAGAGTTTTTTCTCGCTCTGATTGCACGTGACATGCGGGTAGAAATTGGGTACAACGGATTTAAGTTTGCATGCATTAAAGTCCCCGGGCACTAGGAGCACCGCTTCTAGATGAGCATTTTCTTGTTTGCTTATGGACTTATACAGCTCGTTGAGTGCGGTCCTAGACCCAGCATCGGTTTGTGGTGGTAAATAGACGGCTATGAATAATATAGATGAATACTCTCTTGGTAGGTAGTTGGTCTACAGTTTATCATGAGGTACTCTACCTCAGGCGAGCAATACCTTATATCATGTAGGTATGTTTTAAGACTAATACCATTGATCAACAGCATATCCACAGCCTGGAGTCCTATATAAGTTAAACCAAAAAACACAAATATAATAATTAAGATCAGTTCACATGGTTTTAAGACGAGAAGATAATGAACATATTAACATGAAAATGTGTGTGAAGTTTGTGATAAATGTTACAAAATTGCAGCCAAGAACTTTCTACGGAACGCTCGAGGAGCTTCTGAGATTTATTTTTCAGACGACTTGTGAATCCAGACCAAAAAATCATTTATACCACAAAATGAAAATTCCAATTAAAAAAAAGGAAATAATTTTAAAGACATTTACAATAGGGGAAAAACAACTGTAGCTCTTGACAAATACTAAAAACACTTTTCCATCAAGCAATTATCTCTGCAGTGCATATAAAACACTGCATCAATCAGCTATTTGTTAATTTTCTTAGTCAGCATCCTCACTGAGGTAATGCAATACTTCCTGGTCCCGTATTCACTTTGGGACAATTCTGGTTGTCATTGAGGTGATAAATAAAAAATTCTGTTCACTTCACTGATGGAAACATCCTTTAATCTGGGTATGGCCCTCTTCTGGCAGTCATCTATCCGCTGACCTCTGGCATAGACATCTGTTCAAGACAATAAGGTAGGCTATAGGTTACAGTGAAGGTTACTAGACTAAGAGAGACAGATATTAGAAAACCTAATAGAAAACAAATCCATGGTACAAAATCTTTTAGCGCTAAAAACTTCAGGTAGTAAATACTGTCATCTGTTAGTCTAATTGTCTTGTGATATACAATTTTGGAGTTGAGTTTCCTTTCTCGGCCATGACTCACTACAAAATGTTTTTATTTTCATCTCAAATGGGACTTCTTGGTTTAAAACAAGGACAAAGATAGGAATTCACAACAATAGAGTGATTGTAGAACTTTCCAGATATCTGGAGGAACCAGTTGAACCTGATCACTGAACTAAGTAACCATGAAAGTCAAGGGAAAATATTTACGGGACTCACACAGGTCTGGTATACTGAAATCTTACAATGCAGATTATCATGAATTATACTTTCAGATCAGACATACAGTAATTCCAACTGACTGTATGGACATTGTGTCCATACAGTCAGTCTCCAGCTGCCTTATGCTTACCTGTTATGTTGTCCACTGAGCTGAGTGGAGCAGTGTTAATCATGTTCACCCCAAACAACATGACTATACAGACTACTACTGCAGCCAGCAGATAGATTGGCACAGCAACAGCCCAATACCTACAGAGACAGCAGATGGGATATAAAAAATAAACTCACTCAGGACCATCATGGGTAATATACAAAATACAGGTATCAAGGAAAAAGACTAGCAGATTGTCAATAAGTTCAGTTATGTAGCTCTACCTGATATAATGATGTATTATTTTTCTATATGGATTATTAGGTAAATCATAAACATGTTCAGTGGTCTCATTTCGATTGACTTACTTTTGAGGCCAGTAAGTAAGCCCTATTGAATGAAGCCATTCATCTGGTACATAGGCCCACACCAAATACAAAACTGCAGAAGGAGCAGAAATGGGTCAAAAACATAAAGTACATAAAACAATTCTGACTGACACTACATTTGAGAGCACATTTGGCATTTTCACATAGCCTACAGATAATCATATGGCATTGAATCCCCAACTTCAACAGTCATTGCCTTAAACAGACTAAACACAAAGGACATATGACTGGGACTTACAGAAGCCAAATTGTGAGCCAAGGAACAGAACAAAGCCGTAGATGGCTCTTTCTGGCAGGGGGGAGGGAGAATTTTCCACCATGACAATCTGAATCCACATAGAAAAGAGAGATGAGATAGAGGTAAATATAACACAGCTGAATTGATTGGTTGTAACAGGCTAATGTATGATTACATATATTCACCACAATATCAGCATGCTTCGTTCGAAGATACAGAGACGTGACGCTTTTTCTTAGGGCTAGGAAGGGAATCTTCCAACCATCTTTATTATTTTGTTTCGCTACATTCCGGAAGTGGATGTTGGTAACTTTGTCATGTGACTTTATCATGTGAACGTAAGCGAGGAGGAATGCTTCCACTAGCTATATCGTAAAAATTCATTAAAACAAAAATGTGGTTTTAATTTAAGGTTAGGCATAAGCTTATCAATGTGGATAAGGTTAGGTTTAAAATATATTTTTTAAAGAAGATACATTGTAGAAATAAGCGGGGTTTATGACTGCTTATTTATGTATGTGTGATGTGGTTAGGAAACTAGCAACGGATTAGAAATGCAAGCAACGCCTCCCCTAATGAACATGTTGCCAGCCATAAAACAGACTTACAAATAATTTCAGGAAGTGAACAAGAAAGGCAAGTTTTGTGCACTGGCCGTTATTTATTTTTTGTAGCTAGTGTACTTAATGGTCGTGGTGTCGAGATAAAGTAGCTGAATGTTGTCTCGCGGCAAAGCGAGGAAAGAACGGTGCGTTGTTGCAAGTAAGCGAGCCAACAAAACTAAATTAGCTAGCTAACAAACGTTTGTTTCAAGGTGAGGTTTCGATTGCTCCGGGCGAATCTGATGCCCCCCCCCGCCCCTGTAGGTTAGACAGATGGTTCACTAGTTGGATGTATATATCCTGTCTATCATCTAGCTAACGTTATAGTTAGTTAGCTACTGGTAGGAAGCACAGTACCAGATAACGTTAGCTAACTAACCCAGTTTGTTGTAATGTTAGCACTTAGCTAGACAAGTTATTTAGAGGCGGAACTGTCACTTTTAGCTAACGTTAGTTAGCTCGTTTTAGCAGTCAATTAATCTGTGGTACGTTATCTTGGTAACGTTACATGTTCATTGAGTAATAACTAGCTAACTTGGCTAGTTGGCTTGTCGATATAACTAACTAGCGAACGTTAACTTATGCAATGTTAGTTAGCTACTGTGTATTGTCACGACTCCATGATGACATGATTCTTGTTTCAGACCAAAATGTCAGATTCAGACTCTGGTCCAGAGTTTGTGGACTACGACGATATCAGACACGGGGGGAAATTTGTAAGTAAAAAGGATGATTGTTGACGTGTCATTAAATATGAATGTATGACCGAAGGGAATACTTATAAGATATATTTTGAAAATACGTCATTAGACATTACATTATTAACTAAACTTTTCTTCCTCTAGACCAAAGACAGTCCCTTTGTAGCCTTACAACCTCCAGGTAAGAAGTAGCTAGAACACTAGTTGCTTACACGCATCTAGTACTGACACAAACACTAGCTAGTTGCTTGCTCATAGTACTGACACTCACTGTGGTGGTTGGGAATATGTATTGGGGCTGGACAGATGTGACCCAGATCCTCCACTGTTGGAGACTACAAACATATCCATTCAGTGGGGGTGGCGATTGAGGATCAAATGGGATTGGGGGGGAAACTATGTTCATCTGTATAACTCAAATTCTGTTTTTGGGGCAGATGATAAATGTGAGCGATGGAATAAAATCCCTGTCAGTTTGAAAAAGAAAGCGGCACAGTTGATGCATGTATCTGCCTTTTGGTATCACATTCTGCTTTGTCGAGAGAATCACAACACCACACGCTGGGCTGTGCAAGTGGGCTTCCTAGATTCAAAGTAAGAATTCATTTGAGAGTAATTAAACTCCCTGCGACACATTCTTTATTCCTTAGTACAGTGTGTTAAGACTCAAGTTCTCATTTCACCTTTCCTTCTCTAGTGTCAGCAATGACTTGAGTCTGAAGAGACTGCACAGGATTGAAATATTGGAAGCTATCCTCAGAGCGATGGAAAAAGGATGTGTAAGTTCCTTGTTACAATGAAAATGGCACCATTGCAGTGTTGAATCTGAGAAGACTCATGCTGTCATTTGTTTTCTCTTCCAGTTATTAGATCAGACAAGGCATATGATCTGGATAAGCAATACGTTTAACTTGGTAAGTGGAATTCATGCCTTTKYCCCCCCCCCCCCCCCCCAAAAAAGCAAATATGATGCATAATCACTGCTTCCACTTGATCATATCTTACTCCCATTTTTAGAGCAACATGGTTTCTTGCCCCTCTATTTTCTATTAAGGAAGTATCCACGCAGCAAGGTAATTATTCATAAGAATACAATACTGTTCTCTTCATGCCTGGGAAATGGGGCACAATACTCCTTAGTGTTTGTGGAAGCCAAAGGGTAGGGTGCCCATCTTCATTGGTTAAGAACTCCTCAGGAATCTATTTACACCCTGCTGACCTGGTACATACCCAGGAGAAGAGGAAACCGGAATGTCCTGTTTGGTGGTGTTAAATTTGAATCGCTGCTTTCATTGGAGTCATTCATCAACCTGATTTGTCACATGGAATATCAAGCAACCTGATGTGCATGAATTTCCCATTATCACCCATTGCCGATTGGTGTGTTGTCTCTAGCGCTGGGCGATATGGCCAAAATATAATAATGCCATCATTCTGAAAAATATTGTGATATTTAACATTTCTTAAACTTCTTATGGCTGAAGGGGCAGTATTGAGTAGCTTGGATGAAAGGTGCCCATATCAAACGGCCTGCTCCTCAGTCATAGTTCCTAATATTTGCATATTAGTATTGGATAGAATACACTCTGAAGTTTCTAAAACTGTTTGAATTATGTCTGTGAGATTAACAGAACTCATATTGGCAGGCAAAATCCTGAGTTGAAATCAAAACAGGAAGTCAGAAATCTGAGCCTGTGTGTATTCACCAGAGTCCCTAAAGAAATCCACTTGAGCTATTAATGATGTTGCACTACCTAGGGGGTTCCACTAGATGTCAACCATCAATAGAAATTTCAATGAGACTTCTATGATGTTGTGGGAGAGAATGAGAGCAGAATCAGTCAGGTGTCCATCAAGCAGCCATTTCCTGATCATGCTTTTTCTTCATGTAAGCCACTGACGTTCCATTGCTCACGCAGACAAGAACGAATACTCCGGTTGGAACTTTATTGAAGCTATATGTTAAAAACATCCTAATGATTGATTCAGTACTTAGTTTGAAATGTTTCTTCGACCGGTAATATCACATTTTGAAGATTTTGCCCGATATAACGCTGACCAGAATTAGCGTTTGGATATGTAAACCAGACGCGCTAACAAAAGAAGGTATTTGGACATAAATAACGGATTTTTTCGAACAAAACAAACATTTATTGTGGACCTGGGATTCCTGGTGTGCTTTCTGATGTAGATCATCAAAGGTAATGGAATATTTATCATGTATTTTTGTGTTTATGGTGACGCCATCTTTGCAGCTGTGGTATGCTATTTTTGAGCGCTGTCTCAGATTATAGTGTGCATTTCTTTTTCCGTAAAGTTTTTGAAATCTGACATAGCGKTTGCATTAAGGAGAGGTATATCTATAATTCAATGTGTATAACTTGTATTATCATCTATATTTATGATGAGTATTTCTGTTGAAACGATGGGCTATGCAAAGTCACTTGATGATTTTGCATTTAGTGAATCTTGTCGCCTCAATGTAAACTCAGATTTTTTTATATGAATTTGATGTCATCTGATGAAAATAATCAAAGGTTAGTGATTAATTTTATCTCTATTCTGGTTTTTGTGAAGCTATCTTTAGCTGGAAAAAATGGCTGTTATTATTGTGGTTTTGTGGTGACCTAACATAATCGTTTGTAGTGCTTTCGCTGAAAAGCCTATTTGAAATCGGACACTTTGGTGGGATTAACAACAAGATTACCTTTAAAATGATATAAGACACATGAATGTCTGAGGAATTTTAATTATGAGATTTCTGTCGTTTTGAATTTGACGCCCTGCACTTGGACTGGCTGTTGTCATATCGGTCCCGTTACCGGGACTGCAGCCATAAGAAGTAGTAAAAGTTGACCTTAACATGGCATCAAATTAATAGTAAGTGGTTTTAATGGGCTTTCTTCACTCTGATTTTGTTTTGACCAAACCGACAAAGTATTCTTATTTGTAGAACTTTTCATATTTAACACTATCAAAATACCTTTTATAGTGGGTATTGTAGAATTTCATACCGGTATGTGGATCCATACCGGTATACCATAGAATACAATATATCGCCCAGCCCTAATTGTCTTATGACAATGGTAAGGACTAAATCAATGTTTTGTTGATTGGTAACTCTCTGGTTAGCATGTGCTGGAGGTCCTGGATGATGCGATATGCTGGCTGGAGCAGACAGGAGAGCCCCGCAGCAGGTTCAGGAGCTGGGCCCCAGAGGGAACTGCTTTGCTGCTCTTCAACTCATCTTCGCTGAGTGTAAGAACCACTGAGTCAGGCAGTGTCCTCCATTGCTGTTCATATGCTGATCTGATGATGTACTGTGACTGTTTGAGCATCAGACCAATGTGTTTTTATAGCCTTCTCTCACACAATATTAACCCATTGATGCCCAGGCAGGGTTTACTGGTAGGTAGCTTAGAGGGTTGAAAAGTATAACATGGTAGGTGTTTTTATAGCCTTCTCTCACACAATATTAACCCATTGATGCCCAGGCAGGGTTTACTGGTAGGTAGCTTAGAGGGTTGAAAAGTACAACATGGTAGGTAGTAGAGGTCGACCGATTATTATTTTTCAATGCCGATACCGATTATTGGAGGACAAAAAAAGCCGATACCAATTAATCGGCCGATTTATTTAAAAAAAAAATATATATATATCATATACACACACATTTTTGTAATAATGACAATTGCAACAATACTGAATGAACAATGAACACTTTTATTTTAACTTAATATAATACATAAATACACACACGCACACAGCTCTGAAGTGACAATTATACTGAAGAGTCTGCTTAGGAGACAAATACTCTCAACTGTTTGAATAAAAATAGTTTAATTTACCTGTGATGAACGTTGAAAACAAAAACTTTAATTTCTATATGCAGGAAATCGTATTTTAATAATGGGCATGGTAAGAATTGACAACCAAAGTGCGAGTCATAATTCCCATGAACACCTAGCAAAATCTGAAAAGCGGTTCCTTCATTTATTCCATAGGATATTTTTTGATTCACTTAAAATAAGGTCTGTGTTTCGTGTAGGCTTACATCACCGTGCCAATTTTTAACTGTAGATATCCATAGGACAAGGTAACTGATCAATATTGGCTAAATATAGCGAAGATAAAAAAAATTGTAGAGTGGATTTATGAAAATATGTTGACAAACGTTTCCTTATCCTAGTGAGATTTACACGGGTATCAAAACTTCGAGGCGGTTTAAGCCTGCACGAAACACAGACCTTATTTGAAGTAGATCAAGACATTCTCTATGGAAAGACATGACGGTAAAATAACGAAGGAACCCCTTTCAAATTCAGCCGCAAGTTATTACAGGAATTATAACGCGTCGACTATTTCTCTCTAAACCATATACCTTTGACTAATCCGGAAATATCACCTTGAAACAAAACGTTTATTCCGTTCCGTATTTTATCTAACGGGTGGCATCCATGAGTCTAAATATTCCTGTTACATTGCACAACCTTCAATGTTGTCATAGTTACGTAAAGTTCTGGCAAATTAGTTTGAAAGAGCCAGGCGGCCCAAACTGTTGAATATACCCTGACTCTGCGTGCAATGAACGCAAGAGAAATGACACAATTTCACCTGGTTAATATTGCCTGCTAAGCTGGATTTCTTTTAGCTAAATATGCAGGTTTAAAAATATATACTTGTGTATTGATTTTAAAGAAAGGCATTGATGTTTATGGTTAAGTACACATTGGAGCAATGACAGTCATTGATTGTTTTTATAAGATAAGTTTAATGCTAGCTAGCAACTTACCTTAGCTTACTGTTTCGCTAACAGGCAGGCTCCTTGTGGAGTGCAATGTAATCAATGCAAGATTGTATCCCCCGAGCTGACAAGGTTAAAAATCTGTTCCTAGGCCGTCATTGAAAAATAAGAAGTGTTCTTAACTGACTTGCCTAGTTAAATAAAGGTGTAAAAAAAAAAATATATATATATTGGCAAATCGTCGCCCAAAAATACCGATTTCCGATTGTTATGAAAACTTGAAATCGGCCCCGATTTAATCGGCCATTCTGATAATCGGTCGACCTCTAGTAGGTAGGTTAGAGGCTGAAAGGTTACTGGGCAATAAAATGTCACATGGTTTATCCTACTCTGGAAACTTGGTTAGCAGTGAATGTGTTCCAATATGAACATCATTACCCTCTTCTCTCATCAGATGCTCACTATACACAGGCCATGGAGTCAGTAGGAAAAAATGTATGCGAGAGCTTGCACAGGGCCCCTGCCAATGGTTTGAGGTAAGAAGCCTGTATTTGATATTTTGTCATCCTTGAAGGGCCCAATGCCCTCCCCATAATATTATCTAAAGATATAAAGATGCTCACAATTGTAGTAATCTGTTTTAGAAGATATACTGTCTTTTGTAATGGACTAAGTTGATCTTTATGACTTACACTACTAGATTGGCCCGTGGGGGGGGGGGGGGGGTTCCAATCTGGCCCACGGGTGCTTTAATTTATAACTTTTTTTTTTTTTGTTGAGAAACAAACTTAATATACTTTAAAATGACTAAAATCAAAACTTTGTACATGTGATGTTGGATCTACAGTGCCTATAGAAAATCGACACACCCTTGAACTATTTTCACATTTTGCTGCCTTAATTTCGTCCCTTTTTAGATTTAATTGTATGTTTTCCCTACAGATCTACATGAACTACTCCACATTTTCAAAGTGAAAAAGTTTTATAAAATGTTTTCATAATTGTCTCGCTGAAAAATAAAACTATCCCACGGTTAGATTTTCAGAATACTGAGGTGGGTTTTCCTGTATCATTTTACCTGGGCTTAGCTTCTTTCATATTTATTTTGATCCTGAAACTCCCCAGTCCCTGCCCATAACATGTTGTTGCCACAATACTTGAAAGTAGAGTTCCACTGTTGTATTGGATTTGATCCAACCCTGTAGTTTTTAATTTAGGCCAAAAAGTTTATGTATTTGCTGTGTTGTCTTGCAGTATTACTTAACTCTACTGCTTCTCTCTCCCGGATCCGGGATCCTCCTCATCAAAAAAGCTGACTAGCATAGCCTAGCCTAGCGCCACAGGGATATAATATAATTTCAAGAAATCACAAGTCCAATACAGCAAATGAAAGATAAACATCTTGTGAATCCAGCCATCATTTCCGATTTAAAAAAAAATGTTTTACAGCGAAAACACTATATATTTATATTAGCTCACCACAATAGCCAAACACACAACGCCATGTTTTCACCGCCAACATAGCTTTCACAAAACCCACAAATAGAGATAAAATTAATCACTAACCTTTGAACAACTTCATCAGATGACAGTCTTATAACATCATGTTATACAATACATTTATGTTTTGTTCGAAAATGTGCACATTTAGAGGTATAAATCGTAGTTTTACATTGCAGCCACTGTCACAAATAGCACCAAAACAGCCAGAATAATTACAGAGAGCAACGTGAAATACATAAATACTCATCATAAAACATTTATGAAAAATACATGTTGTACAGCAAATGAAAGATAAACATCTTGTGAATCCAGACAATATTTCCGATTTTAAAAACAAAAGTGTTTTACAGCGAAAACACAATATATAGTTATATTAGCTCACCACAATAGCGGAACACACAACGCCATTTATTCACCGCCAACATAGCTTTCACAAAACCCACAAATAGAGAGAAAATTAATCACTAACCTTTGAACAACTTCATCAGATGACAGTCTTATAACATCATGTTATACAATACATTTATGTTTTGTTCGAAATGTGCATATTTAGAGGTACAAATCGTGGTTTTACATTGTGAATACGTAGCCATAATGCACCAAATTGTCCGGAGAAATTTTGGACAGTCACGTAATCTAACCAAAAAACTCATCAAACTTTACTAATAAAATACATGTTGTACAGCAAATGAAAGATACACTGGTTCTTAATGCAACCGCTGTGTTAGATTTAAAAAATAACTTTAGTACAGCATGCAATATTGTGAGACAGCGCCCAACAATTCTCCGCCTTGTTGGAGCCAACATAAACCACAAAAATACGAAATAACATCATAAATATTCTCTTACCTTTGATCTTCCATCAGAATGTTGTGCAAGGAGTCCTAGTTCCAGAATAAATCGTTGTTTTGTTTTAGAATGTCCATTTCTTCTGTCGAATTAGCAACTTTGGCTAGCCATGTGGAGGGCACATGTCCAAGAACTCTTAGCGCATGGAACGAAAAATTCAAAGTCCCAATAAACGTCGAATAAACTGGTCAAACTCGGTTCAAAATCCAACTATATGATGTTTTTCTCATATGTATCCAATAAAATTCGAGCCGGGGCATTTCGTCGTGTATACCTAACGCATTTCAGAAGACAATGTGGGGTTCCCTGGTGCGCAGTTGAATACTGCCAATAGAGCGGACCTGTCACTCCAAAAGCTCTCATTCGGTCTCACATCAAGCTAGACACCCCATTCAACCTTCTACTGCCTGTTGACATCTAGTGGAAGGCGTATGAAGTGCATACCCGTCTTTCGGATGGGATGTTAAACGGGTGTCCTGACTCTCTGAGGTCATTAAAGATCCCATGGCACTTATCGTAAGAGTAGGGGTGTTAACCCCGGTGTCCTGGCTAAATTCCCAATCTGGCCCTCAACCATCACGGTCACCTAATAATCCCCAGTTTATAATTGGCTCATTCATCCCCCTCCTCTCCCCTGTAACTATTCCCCAGGTCGTTGCTGCAAATGAGAACGTGTTCTCAGTCAANGTTGCTGCAAATGAGAACGTGTTCTCAGTCAACTTACCTGGTAAAATAACGGTAAAAAAAAATAAATAAAAAATAAGCCAGTTGAATAGGCAGGCCCTGACACAGAGCCCCATTTTCAGAATTTTCACTTCCTGTTTGGAAGTTTGCTGCCAAATGAGTTCTGTTTTACTCACAGATATAATTCAAACAGTTTTAGAAACTTCWGAGTGTTTTCTATCCAAWRGTAATAATAATATGCATATTGTATGATCTAGAACAGAGTACGAGGCCGTTTAATTTGGGCACGATTTTTCCCCAAAGTGAAAATAGCGCCCCCTATTAAGAAGTTTTAACAGCCTTGTTGCGAACAGAATGTTTGAGTGGATTTTTTTTAACACTTTCTTTTCACTTTGTCATTAAGGCCAGTAATATGGAGTGAATACAGTGTTGTTGATCCGTTTGTATTTTCAAGTATTGTGGTGGCAGCGTCATGTTATGGGTATGCTTGTCACCGGCAGGGACTGTGGTGATTGTTAGGATGAGAATAAATATGAAAAGAGCAAAGACCAGGTAAAAAGGGGGGTGTAAACCTATCCAATTATGGTGTTTCAGTTTTAAAAAATGTAAAGTGAAAGAATTTTTTTTACATTTTTTTTTTTGTGTTTAGGTCTATGGGAAAATAATCTAATGTAATCCCTTTTAGATTTAATTTTAAGGCTGTAAAAAGTCAAGGGGTGTAGACTTTCTATAGGCACTCATTCATAATTTTAGATTTTTTTGACTGTGTCCAGCTTGCTAATAATCAGCTAAATGAAAGCTAACCTCTTTGATGTTAAGTCCCCAATATAGTGAACTTTGTGCAGTTCTGGACTGGTTCAGACTGACATTTTGGTGTACAAAGCGCTCCGTGAATGTTATAGGGTCCAGTGCCTTATAGTGCCAGAAAGCCCCATCTGTCCGCTCTTCGCTGCCACTCTGTTGGCGGAGCTGACCTTGAAGTGTCAGGTTTCCCACCCAACGTTTGCGTAGGGAGTGATGTCACATTCTCTGGCCTATCCAGGAAAATAATCGATTTGCTCCCTCTGAGCGGCGGAGCCCAGCCTGGGAGACGGCATATGAAAGGGGACAGTCTAGCGACTCCCAACAGTTGTGGTTCCATCGCTGTGATGTTCTCAGCTGGGGACGAAATGAATTTGTGCGTAAAGCTGAAGTAACCAATCTGCAGCACGTATAATGGTGTCTCTGCGTCGCTCAGAGGAGGCTTGGCAGAAAATGCTCTTGTCAGTTTATATAAAATGGGGGCTGAAATTGTCACTAAATATGATCATAATGGCAATATAGTAAGTCGTTTATCATTTGGTTGTTGCTATATTTAGAAAGCATTTGTCATATTCCACTTTTGAATAGATTTAAATATATATTTAAATATTTTCATAATATTTTTAGTATGTACTTGAGTTTGTCCTCAAGTGAGTAAACCTCAGCAATTGTGTAACTATTTTCACCAGAAAGGTGAGGTCCAGTCTTTTCCAGAACTATGCAGATTTACTAATTATTGTTTATGGCCATCTCCATTTAGGGGGAAATCTGTTTTGCATGATCATTCAGTCCGGGGGCATCAAATTCCGAAATTGATGGGCGAGAAAATGTTAACAATTTTCAGTACGGCCCTCCCTCCAGACCGCACTGAAGACCGACTGCGGCCCCCGGGGCAAAATTAGTTTGACACCCCTGATTTACACAAACCCTCCCCTGGATTTACCTTACATTTATTTAAGTTATGTTTTCTATTTCAATTTATTTTTTTAAGGTACTTTTTTTCCTTATTTCCTCAGAAAAGTGAAGAGATGAAGGCTAAAGAAAATTATCAGTTTCAGAAAAAGAAGTATGATGCAGCAGTCAAGTATTACTCAAAAGCCATCAAATATCAGTAAGTGCTATTTTTGTTTTAAAGGCCAAGTGCAATCAAATGTGATTGTCCTGTTTTTAAATATTTTTTTATATATATTTTTTCACACTGAGGTTGGAATAATATTGTGAAAATTATGATTCCCTTTTAGTGTAATAGCTGTTGGAAAAGACCGTCTGAAATTTCATTCTGTTTGGGTGGGATTCAGTTTTGATCAGCCTGGTGACATCAACAGGCTTGCTAAGAGGCTATTATAGTTTGTTTTAAATTAAAATGGTCAATCACAGTAAGGTACTTAATTGTTACCCAGAAATGATTTGATATTGAGATAAAAATGGCTGCATTTGACCTTTTTTAACATAGTGCCTTTAGAAAGTTCACACCCCTTGACTTTTTCCACATTTTGTTACAAAATGGGATTAAAATGGATTTGTGTAGATTGTTGACAAAAAAAAGTAAAACGCCATCTTGATTTGGATAAGTGTTCCCCTGAGTCAATACATGTTAGAATCACCTTTAACAGCGACTACAGCTGTGAGTCTTTCTGTGTAATTCTAAGCGCTTTGCACACCTGTATTGTACAATGTTTGCCCATTTTTCTTTAAAAATTCTTCAAGCACTGTGAAGTTGTTGATCATTACTAGAGAGCCATTTTCAAATTTTGCCGTAGATTTTAAGTCAAAACTGTGACTGGGCCACTCAGGAACAATTTTAAATGTAGTCTCGGTAAGCAACTCGTGTATATTTGGCCTTGTTTTAGGTTATTGTCCTGCTGAAAGGTGAATTTGTCTCCCATTGTCTGTTGGAAAGCAGACTGAACCAGGTTTTCACCCAATTGTTGCATTTCCACTAAGGATTTACCCTGGTGTTTTACAAAAAAGCATTAGACTTCTGTGTTTCCAAGGCCAATTTTCCTGGGACTCACTGTGCCATGGCCTCAGTGGACCTGCTCTGTCTTTGTGCCAAGGCAAGGCCACTGGGGCTTTTCGGGTGTCATTTGCGTAACAATGGCTAACTGAGAACTAGGGCTGGGCAGTATACCGTATTTTACTATATACCGGTATTTATGCACTGACCGGTTTGGGTTTTTATTTTACCTTCTATAACAGTATTTTAATGTTTGGTTTGTTAAATGTAATACGCTGTGTGTAACGTCCATTTTCATAGTTTACTCCGCTTCTCTCACTCACATGAATGGGCGAAGCATGAATAAAGATTATAGGGTCCCCTAGGAAACACTGAACATCACTTTGGTTTCTACCCTGTCACAATAACTCATCCATGGCATTTTTGTTCGTTGTCATTTCAAACAACACTGTATTCAAAGTGTCCACTATTATTTATATTCTAACTATAGAATTAGTTACAGTTCATGGCTCAGTGAAAGGCTGGTTGTGTTGATGTGAGCCATAATCATCCCAGACACACTGGACCCATTCACTTTGCATACCGCCCCAAAATACCCACAGATGACTCAATCTCTATTGCACTCTACACTGCCCTCACCAACCTGAACAAAAGGAATACCTATGTAAGAATGCTGTTAAATGACTACAACTCAGCATTTGACACCATAGTCCCCTCCAAGCGCATCACCAAGTTCAGGACCCTGGAAATGAACACCTCCCTCTGCAAATCAAATCAAAGTTTATTTGTCACGTGCGCCGAATATAACAGGTGTAGACCTTACAGTGAAATGCTTACTTACAGGCTCTAACCAATAGTGTGAAAAAAAAGGTGTGTAGATAAGTAAAGAAATAAAACAACAGTAAAAAGACATTTGAAAATAACAGTAGCAAGGTTATATACAGACACCAGTTAGTCAGGCTTATTGAGGTAGTATGTACATGTAGGTATGGTTAAAGTGACTATGCATATATGATGAACAGAGAGTAGCAGTAGCGTAAAAAGAGGGGTTGGCGGGTGGTGGGACACAATGCACATAGCCCGGTTTGCCAATGTGTGGGAGCACTGGTTGGTCGGGCCAATTGAGGTAGTATGTACATGAATGTATAGTTAAAGTGACTATGCATATATGATAAACAGAGAGTAGCAGCAGCGTAAAAGAGGGGTTGGGGGGGCACACAATGCAAATAGTCCGGGTAACCATATGGTTACCTGTTCAGGAGTCTTATGGCTTGTGGGTAAAAACTGTTGAGAAGCCTTTTTGTCCTAGACTTGGCACTCCGGTACCGCTTGCCATGCGGTAGTAGAGAGAACAGTATGACTGGGGTGGCTGGGGTCTTTGACAATTTTTAGGGCCTTCTGACACCGCCTGGTATAGGATGTCCTGGATGGCAGGCAGCTTTGCCCCAGTGATGTACTGGGCCGTACGCACTACCCTCTGTAGTGCCTTGCGGTCGGAGGCCGAGCAATTGCCGTACCAGGCAGTGATGCAACCGGTCAGGATGCTCTCGATGTTGCAGCTGTAGAACCTTTTGAGGATCTCAGGACCCATGCCAAATCTTTTCAGTTCCCTGAGGGGGAATAGGCTTTGTCGTGCCCTCTTCACGACTGTCTTGGTGTGTTTGGAGCATGATAGTTTGTTGTTGATGTGTACACCAAGGAACTTGAAGCTCTCAACCTGCTCCACTACAGCCTCGCCGATGAGAATGGGCGCGTGCTCGGTGCTCCTTTTCCTGTAGTCCACAATCTTCTCCTTAGTCTTGGATACGTTGAGGTATAGGTTGTTATTCTGGCACCACCCGGCCAGGTCTCTGACCTCCTCCTTATAGGCTGTCTCGTCGTTGTCGGTGATCAGGCCTACCACTGTTGTGTCGTCTGCAAACTTAATGGTGTTGGAGTCGTGCCGGGCCATGCAGTCGTGGGTGAACAGGGAGTACAGGAGGGGACTGAGCACGCACCCCTGGGGAGCTCCAGTGTTGAGGATCAGCGTGGCAGATGTGTTGCTACCTACCCTCACCACCTGGGGGCAGCCTGTCAGGAAGTCCAGGATCCAGTTGCAGAGGGAGTTGTTTAGTCCCAGGTTCCTTAGCTTAGTACCCTCAAAGCTCATCACTATGGTGTTGAACGCTGAGCTGTGCATCATCTGTGGATCTGTTTGGGCGGTATGCAAACTGGAGTGGGTCTAGGGTTGCTGGGATAATGGTGTTAATGTGAGCCATTACCAGCCTTTCAAAGCACTTCATGGCTACGGACGTGAGTGCTACGGGTCTGTGTCATTTAGGCGGGTTGCCTTTGTGTTCTTGGGCACAGGGACTATGGTGGTCTGCTTGAAACATGTTGGTATTACAGACTCAATTAGGGACATGTTGAAAATGTCAGTGAAGACACCTGCCAGTTGGTCAGCACATGCCCGGAGCACACGTCCTGGTAATCCGCCTGGCCCCACAGCCTTGTGTATGTTGACCTGTTTGAAGGTCTTACTCACGTCGGCTACGGGGTGCGTGATAACACAGTCGTCCGGAACAGCTGATGCTCTCATGCATGCCTCAGTGTTGCTTGCCTCGAAGCGAGCATAGAAGTGATTTAGCTCATCTGGTAGGCTCGTGTCACTAGGCAGCTCGCGGCTGTGCTTCCCTTTGTAGTCTTTAATAGTTTGCCAGCCCTGCCACATCCGATGAGCGTCGGAGCCGGTGTAGTTTGATTCAATCTTAGCCCTGTATTGACGCTTTGCCTGTTTGATGGTTCATCGCAGGGCATAGTGGGATTTCTTGTAAGCTTCCGGGTTAGAGTCCCGCACCTTGAAAGCGGCAGCTTTACCCTTTAGCTCAGTGCGAATGTTGCCTGTAATCCATGGCTTCTGGTTGGGGTATGTACATACAGTCACTGTGGGGACGACGTCCTCAATGCACTTATTTATTAAGCCAGTGACTGATGTGGTGTATTCCTCAATGCCATCGGAAGAATCCCGGAACATGTTCCAGTCTGTGATAGCAAAACAGTCCTGTAGTTTAGCATCTGCTTCATCTGACCACTTTTTTATAGACCTGGTGCTTCTTGCTTTAATTTTTGCTTGTAAGCAGGAATCAGGAGGATAGAGTTGTGATCAGATTTACCAAATGAAAGGCGAGGGAGAGCTTTGAACGGATCTCTGTGTGTGGAGTACAGGTGATCTAGAATTCTTTTCCCTCTGGTTTCACATTTAACATGTTGATAGAAATTTGGTAGAACTTATTTAAGTTTCCCTGCATTAAAGTCTCCAGCCACTAGGATCGCCGCTTCTGGGTGAGTGGTTTCCTGTTTGCTTATTTCTTTATACAGCTGACTGAGTGCGGTCTTAGTGCCAGCATCTGTCTGTGGTGGTAAATAAACAGCCACGAAAGTATAGCTGAAAGCTCTCTAGGCAAGTATTGTGGCCTGCAATTTATCACAAAATACTCTACTTCAGGCGAGCAAAATCTAGAGAATTCCTTAGATTTCGTGCACCAGCTGTTGTTTACAAATATGCACAGACTGTCCCCCGCCCCCTTGTCTAACCGGAGTGTGCTGTTCGTTCCTGCCGGTGCAGCGTATTTCCCGCTAGCTGAATATCCATGTCGTCATTCAGCCACGATTCCGTGAAACATAGGATATTACAATTTTTGATGTCCCGTTGGGAGGATATTTGTGATCGTACCTCGTCTAATTTATTGTCCAATGAATGCACGTTGGTGAGTAATATTGACGGTAACGGCAGCTTTCCTACTCGCCTTCTGCGGGTCCTGACGAGGCATCCTGCCCTTCGTCCTCTGTACCTGCGTCGCTTCCTCTTGTGAATAACTGGGATGTCGGCCCTGCCGGGTGTTTGGAGAATATCATGTGAGTCTTGCTTGTTGTTGAAAAAGTCTTTGTCTAATCTGAGGTGAGTGATCGCTGTCCTGATATCCAGAAGCTCTTTTCTGCCGTATAAGATACGGTTGCTGAAACATGTACAAAATAAGTTACAAATAACGCGAAAAAACCCACATAATAGCACAATTGGTTGGGCGCCCGTAAAACTGCTGCCATTTCTTCCAGCGCCATTTTACAACTGGATCCTTGACTTCCTGACGGACTCCCCACAGGCGGTGAGGGTAGGGAACAACACATCTGCCACGTTGACCATCAACACAGTGGGCACCTCAGGGATGTATGCTTTGTCCCCTCCTGTACTCCCTGATCACCCGTAGCTGCGCATGACTCCAACACCATAAAGTTGGCTGACAACACAAGTGGTAGGACTGATCACAGACGAGGCAGGTTATCAGACCTGGCAGTGTGGTGCCAGGACAACAACCTCTTCTTCAGTGTCAGCAAGACAAAGGCGCTGCTTGTGGACTACAGGAAACTGAGGAGCGAGCACGCCCCCATCCACATCAATTGGGCTGTGCTGGAGCTGGTCAAGAGCTTCAAGTTCCCCGGTGTCCACATCACTAAGGAATTAACATGGTCCACACACATCCACCCACCCACACAGTCATGAAGAGGGCACGATAACCACTCTTCCCCTCAGGAGGCTGAAAAGATTTGGTATAGGCCCTCAGATCCACAATGTTCTACTGCTGCACCATTGAGAGCATCTTGACCGGCTGCGCCACTGCTTGGTACGGTAACTGCAAGTCACACAACTGCAAGGCACTACAGATGGTGGTGAGTACCGCCCAGTACATCACTGGGGCCAAGCTTCCTGTTTTCCAGGACCTATATAATTGGTGGTGTCAGAGGAAGGCCCAAAAAATTGTCTGACTCCAGTCACCCAAGTCAGACTGTTCTCTCTGCTACCGCACAGCAAGCTGTACCGTAGCGCTAAGTCGAGGACCAAAAGGCTCCTTAACAGCTTCTACCCCCAAGCCATAAGACTGCTGAACAATTAATCTCAAATGGCCACCAGACTATTTACATTGACCCCCCCTTCCATTTGTTTTGTACACTGCTGCTACTCGCTGTTTATTATTTATGCATAGTCACTTCATCCCTACCTACATGTACAAATTACCTCGATTAACCTATACCCCCGCACATTGACTCTGTATCAGTATCCCCTGTATATAGCCTAGTTATTGTGATTTCATTGTGTTTTTATTATTTTTTTGTTTATTTGGTAAATAAATATTTTAACTCTTTCTTGAACTGCACTGTTGGTTAAGGGCTTGTAACTAAGCATTTGACGGTAAGGTCTACACTTGTTGTATTCGGCGCACGTGACAAATAGTTTGATTTTGTTCTGAAGGGGTGTGTCTGTACTGTGGTGGACTTTGTCATTTCTTCAAACAATCATCTTTATTTAATAAGAATTGCAATAATGAGGCTAGTCGACCCCACACTCTTGAGTGTGAGACCAAGAGCTTAATCATACAAAGATTAAGCACTTGGTCTTTATATAGCAGACCTAAAAAATCTAATCACATTTTATTTGTCACATGCGCCGAATAAACTGTTTCTTATACCGGATAAAAAAATGTGAAGCGCGCTCCAGAACAGTAGAGTCCACCTGGAGTGACACTTACAATGGATAGGACTACTTCTTCATTTCTCAAAAGAAAAACATTGAACAATTTCTAAAGACTGACATCTAGTGGAAGCCATAGGAACTACAACTAGGTTCCTAATAATAAGGGTATCCCATAGAAAACAATTGGAAAATCCTATGACCTCAATTTTTCCCCCCCCTGGATGGTTTGTCCTCGGGGTTTCGCCTGCCATATCAGTTCTGTTATACTCAGACATTATTTTAACAGTTTTAGAAACTTTAGTGTTAGTGTTTTCTATCCAAATCTACCAGTTATATGCATATCCTAGCTTCTGGGCCTGAGTAACAGGCAGTTTACTTTGGGCATGCTTTTCATCCGGAGGTGAAAATACTGCCCCCTACCCAAGAGAGGTTAACAAGTTTTTTTTTTGGACCTAGACTTGGTGCTCCGGTACCACTTGCTGTGGCTGGAGTCTTTTGACAATTTTTAGGGCCTTCTTCTGACACCGCCTGGTTAGAGGTCCTGGATAGCAGGAAGCTTGTCCCCAGTGATGTACTGGGCCGTACGCACTACACTCTGTACGCACTACACTCTGTAGTGCCTTGCGGTCAGAGGCCGAGCAGTTGCCACACCAGGCAGTGATGCAACCAGTCAGGATGCTCTCGATAGTGCAGCTGTAAAACTTTTTGAGGATCTGAGGACCCATGCCAAATCTTTTCAGTCTCCTGAGGGGGAATAGGCTTTGTTGTGCCTTCACAACTGTCTTAGTGTGTTTGGACCATGATAGTTTGTTGGTGATGTGGACACCAAGGAAGTTGAAGCTCAACCTGCTCCACTACAGCCCAGTCGATGAGAATGGGGGTGTGCTTGGTCCTCCTTTTCCTGCAGTCCACAAAAATGGTTAGTCATGGTTGGTTCCACCCCTCCCCGGCAGATCGGGGCATCATAAGCTACCTTGTTTTCTTCTTGTGGTTATGTGTATCGGGTGTGTGAAGGGATAATGCCAGTTCCGTTACTCCTTTCTGTTCAAGCTAGCTTCTTCTCTTCATTTCTCCACACAACTGTGCCCTTGGAAGATACAAAAATAACAGGATGGACTGAAGAACTGTGGTCACTGAGGCTCTTTGTCTTATGCCGCGTGACCAAGTTACTCAGAAGCAAAAATGATAGGAAACAATACAGGTCTATTCTGTTCCTCAAGTTTATCTCTATCCCAAGTCGCCCCATGTCCTTGACTATATAGACCAGCTGCAGGGAGCTAAAGGGGAACCATCCTTTCTCTGAAGCACAGCATTGGTAGAATAGGTATGTCTTACTATTGTTAAGCATGTAGTTAACTTATCAATATTCATGCAGATGTAGTTAACGAGGCAGGTAAATATGTAATATTTTCCTTACAGTACACACTGGGTATACCAAACATTAGGAGCACCGTCCTAATATGGAGTTGCATCCCCTTCCCCTTGTGCCCTCAGAACAGCCTCAATGTGTTGGGGCAGGGACTCTGCAAGATGTTGAAAGCGATCCACAGGGATGCTGGCCAATGTTGACTCCAATGCTTCCCACAGTTGTCATGTTGGCTGGATGTCCTTTAGGTGCTGGACCATTCTATCTATATATATATATATATACTGCTCAAAAAAATAAAGTGAACACTTAAACAACACAATGCAACTCCAATCACACTTCTGTGAAATCAAACTGTCCACTTAGGAAGCAACAATGATTGACAATAAATTCCACATGCTGTTGTGCAAATGGAATAGACAACAGGTGGAAATTATAGGCAATTAGCAAGACACCCCCAATAAAGGAGTGGTTCTGCAGGTGGTGACCACAGACCACTTCTCAGTTCCTATGCTTCCTGGCTTATGTTTTGGTCACTTTTGAATGCTGGCGGTGCTTTCACTCTAGTGGTAGCATGAGACGGAGTCTACAACCCACACAAGTGGCTCAGGTAGTGCAGCTCATCCATGATTGCACATCAATGCGAGCTGTGGCAAGAAGGTTTGCTGTGTCTGTCAGCGTAGTGTCCAGAGCATGGAGTCGCTACCAGGAGACAGGCCAGTACATCAGGAGACGTGGAGGAGGCCGTAGGAGGGCAACAACCCAGCAGCAGGACCGCTACCTCCGCCTTTGTGCAAGGAGGAGCACTGCCAGAGCCCTGCAAAATGACCTCCAGCAGGCCACAAATGTGCATGTGTCTGCTCAAACGGTTAGAAACAGACTCCATGAGGGTGGTATGAGGGCCCGMCGTCCACAGGTGGGGGTTGTGCTTACAGCCCARCACCGTGCAGGACGTTTGGCATTTGCCAGAGAACACCAAGATTGGCAAATTCGCCACTGGCGCCCTGTGCTCTTCACAGATGAAAGCAGGTTCACACTGAGCACATGTGACAGAGTCTGGAGACGCCGTGGAGAACGTTCTGCTGCCTGCAACATCCTCCAGCATGACCAGTTTGGCGGTGGGTCAGTCATGGTGTGGGGTGGCATTTCTTTGGGGGGCCGCACAGCCCTCCATGTGCTCGCCAGAGGTAGCCTGACTGCCATTAGGTACCGAGATGAGATCCTCAGACCCCTTGTGAGACCATATGCTGGTGCGGTTGGCCCTGGGTTCCTCCTAATGCAAGACAATGCTAGACCTCATGTGGCTGGAGTGTGTCAGCAGTTCCTGCAAAAGGAAGGCATTGATGCTATGGACTGGCCCGCCCGTTCCCCAGACCTGAATCCAATTGAGCACATCTGGGACATCATGTCTCGCTCCATCCACCAACGCCACGTTGCACCACAGACTGTCCAGGAGTTGGCGGATGCTTTAGTCCAGGTCTGGGAGGAGATCCCTCAGGAGACCATCCGCCACCTCATCAGGAGCATGCCCAGGCGTTGTAGGGAGGTCATACAGGCATGTGGAGGCCACACACACTACTGAGCCTCATTTTGACTTGTTTTAAGGACATTACATCAAAGTTGGATCAGCCTGTAGTGTGGGTTTCCACTTTAATTTTGAGTGTGACTCCAAATCCAGACCTCCATGGGTTGATTAAATTTGATTTCCATTGATCATTTTTGTGTGATTTTGTTGTCAGCACATTCAACTATGTAAAGAAAAAAGTATTTAATAAGAATATTTCATTCATTCAGATCTAGGATGTGTTATTTTAGTGTTCCCTTTATTTTTTTGAGCAGTGTATATGTACACAAAGCTCCATCTCCGCAAGCTATACATCTGCCCCTGGTCAGTTTGTCAATGTGGTTCAGAACATTTCTGTCGTAATCTCATCTTCTGTCAAGCTGTCTTACTAACTGGTTCCCCCTCGCTCTCAGATGCTGTTCCCACCCCAGGCTCACCAGCAGCTCCCTCGCCACCTGCTGCACATGAGAGGCCACCCGGGGATGCCCAGTGCCCTTCCGGCCTCAGCCATGGCTCAGTGTTGCACTGTCCCCCGGCAGTGCTAACGATACTAGCGGCCATTTCACAAGGCCTCCCCAGCAGAACCAGGCTCCCGGGCCACAGGCCCCATAGCCCAACAATGTGTGCGAGAGAATCATGGACCGCCTCAGCGTCATGTTCCCTCACTATAGCAGGTAACGCTTGCACACAAATGGCAAAGACCGTATGATGGGTATACGAGTGCTCTAGTATTCAATACTGGTTTATCGTTTCAGGCTCGTGCTGTACAAGTTCACTGGGGAGATGCGCACAGCCAACGGAGGCTGCCTGACCTCCCTGTCCTATGAGGAGGTTATCAACCGAGTGGCCCAGCACATCCTGGACCACCAGGACAACACCAGGGTAAGAGCCCCAAAGTAACCTGCACTAAGGACTAGAACCATACTACACCTTTCAGTAAATGTCTTCATACTTGCTCTAGTTCTGTGTCCCCTCCTGTCAGGGATACTATTTATAAGATGTAGAACTACAAGGGATGTCAATTCAAGTATTTTGCAATGGAAGCCTCAATTTGAAAATGTGTCACGTCCTCGGTTTCACATTCACTCCTAGGTTAGAGAATACCCACAACTGTTGGTTTCCGTATGAGTAACGTGTGTATGTGCGTGTCCAGGAGCAGCTGAGCAGTGCGGGTGAAGGTGACCCCGGGGCCCAGCCGTATGGGACCCCTTCACATTCCGACTCTCCCGCCTCAGTCTGCTCTACTGGAACCCCTCCCCCTGCCCATGTCTGGAAGAGAGTGGGTGCCCACAGACACTCCCAGTCCAAGGCGGTGAGTTCAGCTTTCTCTTCACACTGACTGACTCACTCACAGTAGGGTTCAACTCTTCTGGTCAGACAAGCTGGATGTACAGACAAAGAAGAGGTTGAAGCCTAAATAGTGTATAAATGGTAGGGTTTGTTGTTGTGTACTACAAGGACTTTGCGAACACAAGATGGTGCCAAACTGTATTGCCTTTTTTTTTGCGAGCTCCAACCCAACTGTGTTTATTTTTACAATGTATCCACTATCATTTCTTATAACCGACAAGAACTTTTGAACATCAGATCGGCAGTTTCTTACCTCAATTCCGGATTCAACTCATCTGGCCTGGGCTCTTTCTGTAGTTCTGACCCAATTTTCAGGCGAACCAAGAGGAGATGCCGGCATTGGAGGCAAGGGGGGGGGGTCCTGGCGATGTACAGTCACTTGATGATAAGATGGATGACTGCTGGGTGTAGATTTGTTACCAACGGGACTCTCGTAACTGAAATATTTTCAGCTTTTCTGAAACATTGCTTTCGGACAAGATACCCCCAATGGCTATCCAACTCGATGGATTCTCCATTCACCGACAGGACAGTGGAGTCAGGGAAATAGAGGGGGGGGGGGTTGCCTCGTCAACAACAACAGTGTGCTGACTCGAGCGCAGTGGAGGTCTTGACCCATTGTTGACCTGTCTTGGCATACCTGATGGTCAAATGGCGACCCTTCTACCTCCCCGAGGGAGTTTTCAGCTGTTATCGTGACTGTATACGTTCCACCTCTGGACAAGAAAAATAACAAGCTGGCACTAAACTGTACGAGGCTATAAACAAGCAGGAAAACTTGCACCCGGAGTATGCTTATCTTGTTTCTGGGAATTTTGGGGGGTTGGCGCTAAAGGACAGGGCTACCGCACACAGTTCTATCACAGACAACCCTGAGGCTACTGCTGAAGACCTGAACAAGTACAAGAAGTCCGACTATGCCCTCCAGAGTCGTCATCAAACGAGCAAAAGGACAATATAGGAATAAGGTGGAATCCTATTACACAGGCTCCAACACCTGCCGCATGTGGCGGGGGCTACCGTCCATTACGGATTTTAAAGGACGACAACCGTGATCTGCCCAAAGATTCCTCTCTACCAGATGAAGTCAATGCATTTTATGCTCGCTTTGACAAGAACGCTGTGCATGACGGCCCCCACTGACCCAGAGGACTGGGTGATCTTGCTCTGAGGCCAAAATAAGGTCTTTAATCAGGTCAACACTCGCAGGGCTGAAAGGTATTCCAGAACTCCCTGTTCAGCCACGCACGACTCAAGTACAATCATGAAGTTTGCTTACGACACGACGGTGGTAGGCCTGATCACCTATGATGAGACTGCATACAGGAAGGAGGTCAGTGACCTGGCAGTATGGTGCCAGGACAACAACCTCCTTCCTCAACGTCCGTAAGACCAAGGAGCTGATCGTGGACTACAGGAAATGGAGGGGGGGGTACTGCTCTTTTCTCTGCATAATTTTGTCTGAGACTTTATCATCCAAGACGGCCCACAGAGGGCTGTTACATTGGCCATATTAATGCCACACCGGTGGTCATGAGTCATGACTACAGTTTATTCCACAATACTGTTTAGTCACGATTACTTGGCTTCTCCAAAACTGCACTCTGATGCTGCTGATGGTCATTAATAGCCTCAACTTTCTAACTGCCTGGTACTCAGTACTCTATTGTCCCTCTAATCACTCTGACATCAATGCAAATCAAACACTTTGAGAGCCCATGAGCTAATGTTGAGCAACATTTCTATAGGCTATGCAATAGCGTCAAACAGTTTATGGGATCCTCTTTTTTTAATAGAGA
Organism: Salvelinus sp. IW2-2015; assembly: GCF_002910315.2. Classification (NCBI taxonomy): domain Eukaryota; kingdom Metazoa; phylum Chordata; class Actinopteri; order Salmoniformes; family Salmonidae; genus Salvelinus; species Salvelinus sp. IW2-2015. The sequence goes on along the minus strand of NC_036854.1, from coordinate 23,428,936 downwards.
CCATCAGCTTTCTGTAAGCTAGGCCTACTATGTTTATTTTTGCTTTACAACAAGAGTATAGCCTACCTGGCTGGCATGAAAATGAACCATGGGGAAAACATCCTCCATTCGCTGTTTAAGTGTATAGAAGACATGTATTTTTTTCACCCTGCCCCTCCCTGTTCTGAGACAGGAGCATGATAATGGTCCATTCGAAATCAAAACTAATTTCACACATTTTAAAGACCAGGTTAAGAATGGTCTAATGGTTGACAATAATATCACTTGTGAATGATGCCCAGCGTGTGCAGTAAGGCAAGAAACGGTGCATGCTTTCCCCCCCAAAAAAATTCAAATCAGAAGCACACCTCATGTAGTCTAGCCCATAGGTCTATATATTTTGATAAGGTTTGTATCACAACTAAAGTGGCCAAATAACTTATTAAAATTAAGCACATTAATTCGCTTTACAACAAGTGTACAGTCGTGGCCAAAAGTTGAGAATGACACATTAATTTCCACAAAGTTTGCTGCTTCAGTGTCTTTAGATATTTTTGTCAGATGTTACTATGGAATACTGAAGTATAATTACAAGCATTTCGTAAGTGTCAAAGGCTTTTATTGACAATTACATGAAGTTGATGCTTTTTCAAGACCTCTGCAATCCGCCCTGGCATGCTGTACATTAACTTCTGGGCCACATCCTGACTGATGGCAGCCCCTTCTTGCATAATCAATGCTTAGAGTTTGTCAGAATTTGTGGGTTTTTGTTTGTCCACCCGCCTCTTGAGGATTGATCACAAGTTCTCAATGGGATTAAGGTCTGGGGAGTTTCCTGGCCATGAACCCAAAATATTGATGTTTTGTTCCCCGAGCCACTTAGTTATCACTTTTGCCTTATTGGAAGGTGCTCCATCATGCTGGAAAAGGCATTGTTCGTCACCAAACTGTTCCTGGGTGGTTGGGAGAAGTTGCTCTCAGTGGATGTGTTGGTACCATTCTTTATTCATGGCTGTGTTCTTAGGCAAAATTGTGAGTGAGCCCACTCCCTTGGCTGAGAAGCAACCCCACACATGAATGGTCTCAGGATGCTTTACTGTTGGCATGACACAGGACTGATGGTAGCGCTCACCTTGTCTTCTCCGGACAAGCTTTTTTCCGGATGCCCCAAACAATCGGAAAGGGGATTCATCAGAGAAAATGACTTTACCCCAGTCCTCAGCAGTCAATCCCTGTACCTTTTGCAGAATATCAGTCTGTCCCTGATGTTTTTCCTGGAGAGAAGTGGCTTCTTTGCTGCCCATCTTGACACCAGGCCATCTTCAAAGTCTTCGCCTCTGTGCGTGCAGATGCACTCACATCTGCCTGCTGCCATTCCTGAGCAAGCTCTGTACTGGTGGTGCCCCGATCCCGCAGCTGAGTCAACTTTAGGAGACGGTCCTGGCGCTTGCTGGACTTTCTTGGGTGACCTGAAGCCTTCTTCACAACAATTTAACCGCTCTCCTTGAAGTTCTTGATGAGATGATAAATGGTTGATTTAGGTGCAATCTTACTGGCAGCAATATCCTTGCCTGTGAAGCCCCTTTTGTGCAAAGCAAGGATGACGGCACGCGTTTGCAGGTAACCATGTTTGACAGAGGAAGAACAATGATTCCATGCACCACCCTCCTTTTGAAGCTTCCAGTCTGTTATTCAAACTCAATCAGCATGACAGAGTGATCTCCAGCCTTGTCCTCGTCAACACTCACACCTGTGTTAACGAGAGAATCACTGACATGATGTCAGCTGGTCCTTTTGTGGCAGGGCTGAAATGCAGTGGAAATGTTTTTTGGGGATTCAGTTCATTTGCATGTCAAAGAGGGACTTTGACCATATGAATTGCAATTCATCTGGTCATTCTTCATAACATTCTGGAGTATATGCAAATTGCCATCATACAAACTGAGGCAGCAGACTTTAAAAATTAATATTTGTGTCATTCTCAAAACATTTGGCCACGACTGTAGAGCCTAACTGGTATACATAGGTGGTGCGTGAGTTTCAAGTTTGGGGAAGATCATTTTCACCATAAAAATGTATTGCATGCATAATTGCATTTGCGGTCACTTTTGAGAACAGTGTTCTCCTGCTAATTGATTGCATTTTGGCGCATTCACGCTTATAGCGTACTGCCGTGTGCGCATTGCTGCGCTTAGAAGTGAAGAAATAGCCTAATTCAAAAATGTTAAGCTAAATGGTATATGTTGCATCAGCCACATTGCTTTTTAAAAGTTTTTTTTCCCCGATGTGAGTTGTTGTATTAATTTAGGATCTATCACATCCCACAACTGTTCCCAGAGTATGTTTTGGAATATTTGTCTCGCACAAGACAAGTTGACCAATAGAATAGGTAATCTTTTGTACTATGGGGGATAGATTGACATAGGCTAGTGCTTTTGCTGTTTGTTAGGCCTACTCATCTTGGTGGCTGATCAAAGTAAATGTGTGGAGTTCTTCAATATGTACCTGGGAATTCGATAAGGTTGTGAAGGTCGATAAGGTTGTGAAGTCCCTGATGTGTCTATCTTCATTTGTAGCCTAATTTGGAGCTGAGATGCCTGTGAGAAGTACCCGATCACGTGACTGGCTATGGCTAATAAGAATTGAGATATCTGAGAGCCATGTGAGTGAGAGGTGCTTCAGAGCATGGTGATTGGCAGCCGGGAGAAGGGAATTATTGTATTCAGCCCAAGGGCACAATGGCCACAAGGCATGGATTTAAGGGGGCATTATGGCCACACAAGGGGATGCCACAGGGAAATTCAAGGCCTGGTGAGAATATTATGAAGTGCTTGTCAAATTGTGAATGAGAGACTGATGAAGTGTGTGCAGCCTGCGCAAGAAACGAAGTGGAGCTCATGCCTTTTAAGGTAACTTTTTTTCAAATCATCTTTAGTCGCGTCGTGCAGCCTTAGAATGTATTAATGCACGCATGTGCACACTCCCTCAGAAATCGTTTGGAGAAAATATCCTTTAGTTTATTCAGCTATGTTCAGTTGTATTCTTCATACTTTAAAATAATGCCACATAATTCTAAGTATATCTTGTTTGCTAAATGAACTAGTGTAGCTCACAGCCATACGGCATAGCCAGATCAGGGCCTAACATAAGGACAACTCAGTGCGCTATTCTGTTCTTCTGAAATGGACTACATTTTCTTCATATCATGCTTCTTTAGACCTGGATTTATTAGACTTTGGAACATCTACATTTTAAAAAGGTCAGCATCAGTGGCTTGTAGGCCAAGAGATGCTAAACGTATTTGTTAATTAACGATTAATTACCGGGAGAAAGGCAGTTATTTGCTTGACAATCACCGGCTGACAATTTTCATGAGCGCCACAGCCCTAATCACCACTAGCGTGTCCAAATCACTGAGGACTTATAATGGTCCAGACACTCAGTCTTGAATGCACGACAGTGGTTCTTACCCCTCATGAGGCTGAAAAGTTTTAGCATGGGCCCTCAAATCCTCAAGAAGTTCTACAACTGCACCATTGACAACATCTTGACTGGCTGCATTACTACTTGGTATGGCAACCGAACCGCCCTCGATCGCATGGCGCTTCAGATGGTGGTGCAGACACTGAGGCTGAGCCCCCTACCATCCAGGGGCCGGATTCACAAAACCTTAAACTTCTTAAGGATTGGGGTCCCGCTAGCGGGACAACTTCTACGTTTTTCTTAAGTTTCTTCCTAAGAAAAAGGTTAAATGGGATTCTTGAAATAATACTTAGGATTTCTTCTTGGAAATGTACTTAACTTTAGGACAACTAAACCCTTGTCTTGTGAAGAATGGATACTTTTGTAACCATAAACGCTTTCTTGCGCCACAGACACAGTTGGCTACCGGATATTTAAATACAGCAAGAATATAAATTAAACACGCATTATCTAGCTAGCTAGTAATTAACAATATATTACAATATTCTAGAAGTGTTAGTTAGCCAAGTTCTTTGCATATTGACGAGATAGCGCTAACTTAGTTAATGTCGTTAGCTATTTTGGCTATAATGTCTTTACATGTTAGCTAGCTAACTTACCGGTCGCGCAGTCCCTCTACCACCATCTCTATGATGGAAAACACCTTCTCCTCCAGCTGGTCCACATGAATGGTCTCTCAGCTCCGTTCTTAGCCGACCACTTCTTTTTTACGGCATCACTGTCCCTTGCCATACCCCCGACGGCAGAGACGGACTCGGCCACTCTCGCCCATCCTTTCTTTTTGGTCTCTGCAGTGACCCCGCAGTTATCAAGTCTCCCCAACAGCAACCTTTTCCTGGCTGCTATTTCCTCCACCATGACTTCCATCTCTTTTCTTGGTTATCCATTTTTGATTTTGATATAGCTAGTCTGATGGCTATTATGTGTGAAAAATAACCAAATCCGATCATCCCGGTCACAGGCTTATTTATTGGTTTCAAGCACGTCACTAATGTCAATGCCACATAATAAGATATTTACGAAGTTCCTAATAACATTTTGAGGAATTGCATTTACGAACTATCTTATGAACTTCCTATTTATTTTCCATAAACTTTTTTCGTAAGTAATGTTTTGTGAATCCGGCCCCAGGACCTCTATCAGGCGTTGTGAAAGGAAGGCCCGGAAAATCGTTAGACTCCAGCCACCCAAGACATAGACTGTTCTCTCTGCTTTCAGGTACCGGACTACCGGTGCATCAAGTCTGACACCAACAGGCTCCTGAACAGCTTCTATCCCCAAGCCATATGACTGCTAAATAGCTAACAAATGGCTACACGGAATATAGCTATGTTCGAATACTCATACTAATCGTACCATTTGACGTACATTGTGAATGGATATAGTTAATATGTTAAAAGTTCCCGGATGTCATACTAAATTCGCCAAAATACAAAGAATACAAGCAGTGGACACTTCTACACTTCTGTAGTTTTAGGGCCCATAATGCAATTCTTCAGAAAATGGGCGTGATTTTCAGATTTTGAAGGATATGGCGGAAAATATGCAGCTGAAGTCCGAGAGCGGATACAAATTCATTGCTTTAATTAAGTCACATTTTTAAGAAAACGACCAATGTAATAAAGAAATGACTTTTCAACTAAGATATGTTACACGTTGGCTGTCAGTTTGTTAGCTACGCTATCCTTACGAACCGCATAGTATATCATTGTAGCATTATGTACCGGTATGTTAGTTAACGTTAGTTGGCTACTAATGCATCTGACTTGCCAGTATATTAACTATATCCTATCTAACTACCCAACGTTTATTGACTTGATTATTCACGTCATTGTTAGGTAAGTGGTATAGTCGTTGTGCGTTCTCAATAGATATTGTTAATTCGCTCTGGCGATCTACTCCGATTTCAGCGCACTCTCGTGATTAAATTTACGTACTCAACGCCTGTTGAATATAACCGGTGTCAGTAAACGTCTGCAAACAAAGCGAAATTAAATTGTTGCTAGCAACTCCGTCACCGACGAAAACAGCCTATTCCGCTCTGCAAGGGCGAGGAAATTGGCCAGGGAGGTGTTCTCTCATTTGTCTGGAAGTAGCTTGCAAGCTAGCCAACGTTAGCCAGTTAGCTTATCTGCGGTTGTGGGGTCTGAACGCTCGGATCAATGTTACTCCTTGGCCAGACCGTACGGTGTGCGCTATGAACGACCCAAGAGCGTAATGCTTTGAATTTACGAACGCCCCAGAGTGCACTCTGGTACTCAAGATGATACAATTTACGAACAGACCCAAAGTCGTATGATGTCTAGCTAGTGATATGTTATGCTAACAAGCTAGCAAGAGGTTGCATAGCAACAGCATCAACTTCCGGTAGGCTCAACTGAAAGGATACCGTTAGTTTACTAAAATGAGCTAATAGCATGTAGTGTATATACTCATTAAGTATGTAGTATACAGTATGGGTATTCGAACAGCTTAGTTGACCTTGTTCTTATTTTTGCCCACTGTTCACTCACAGAACTTGACATACTCACACACACTGGCACTCCAACACACAGTCCATTTACACATGCAATCATCATATACGCTGCTGCTACTTTATCATATCCTGATGCCTAGTCACCTTACCCCTGTACATATCTACCTTTATCACTCCAGTATCCCTGCACATTGTAAATATGGTGTTGGAACTGACCCTGTATATAGCTTGCTTGCTTCTCGTGTTCTTATTTTTTTGTTTTTGTTCGATGTTTTGTTATTTTTAGTACTACATTGATATTGATTGCTGCATTATTAGGTTTACAGCTTGCAATAGTCATTTCACTCAATTTATGCATGTGACATTAATGACTTATCTTTTTTAAATTAATTCTGGTGTGTGTCTTGTACAGCTGAATATGGAGGATCCCTGTATCATCTGCCATGAAGACATGTCCCAGGAGGACCTGTGTGTGTTGGAGTGCAGACACAGCTTCCACAGAGAGGTAAGGACACCTTCATCACACCGATAAGTACTCTGCAGCTGAGTTTGCCCAGTGCTTTTATCTGTGGCCCTGTGGTTATTTAGGCCTAGCAGAACACCAGAATTGGGAATTCCTGTTCTTTGCACTCAGGATTGTTTTGGTCAGTCTCAATTTATATCACGTCTTTTAATCTCCCCTTCGCTCTGTCTCTTTCTCTAGTGTATTAAGTCATGGCTGAAGGAGCAGAGCACCTGTCCCACCTGCAGAGAGCACGCTCTCCTGCCCGAGGACTTCCCTCTGCTGCTTGGCAGAATCCGCAGGGGTCACACGTCTGCCTTCTCCTAAACACTCCCAGCTACCTACCCTGAACCCCTATCTCTCCCAATACTTGAACTCCCAACACATTGATTACCAGTATATGCTCAATTCCATACTAAACACTTCTGACAAATATTTAATGTGAAGTTTTTGGACAAGTGTGATTTAACCAATTATCCATCTCCCTAATGTGATTTATACAAGGAATAAAAATATAAATGCAACATGCAACAATTTCAAAGATTTTACTTAGTTACAGTTCATAAACGGAAATCAGTCAATTTAAATAAATTCATTCGGCCCTAATCTATGGATTTCACATGACTTGGAATACAGATTAAACTTAAATAAAAGGTAGGGGCTTGGATCAGAAAACCAGTCAGTATCTGGTGTGACCACAATTTGCTTCATGACACATCTCCTTCACATAGAGTTGATCAGGCTGTTGATTGTGGAATGTTGTCCCACTCTTCTTCAATGGCTGTGTGAAGTTGCTGGATATTTGCAGTAACTGAAACATACTGTCGTACATGTTGATCCAGATCATCCCAAGCCTGCTCAAATTGGGTGACATGTCTGGTGAGTATGCAGGCCATGTAAGAACTATAACATTTTCAGCTTCCAGGAATTGCGACATGGGGCCATGTATTATCATGCTGAAACATGAGGCGATGGTGGTGGCTGATTTACATGACAGTGGGCTTAGAATCTCGTCACGATATCTCTGCGTTCAAATTGCCATCGATAAAATGTAATCGTTTGTTGTCCGTAGCTTATGCCTGGCCACACCATAACCCCACCACCATGGGGCACTCTGTTCACAACGTTGACGTCAGCAAACCACCAGAAGCGACACCAAAAACGGGGGGCAGGGGAAAGCAAAGTAAAAGGTCTGGGTAGCCATTTGATTAGATGTTCAGGAGTCTTATGGCTTGGGGGTAGAAGCTGTTAAGAAGCCTCTTGGACCTAGACTTTGCGCTCCGGTACCGCTTGTCGTGCGGTAGCAGAGAGAACAGTCTGACTAGGTTGGCAATTTTTAGGGCCTTCCCCTGACACCGCCTGGTATAGGAGGTCCTGGATGGCAGGAAGCTTGGCCCCAGTGATGTACTGGGCCGTACGCACTACCCTCTGTAGTGCCTTGCGGTCGGAGGCCGAGCAGTTGCCATACCAGGCAGTGATGAAACCAGTCAAGATGCTCTCGACGGTGCAGCTGTAAAACCTTTCATGAGGGGGAATAGGTTTTGCCGTGCCATCTTTAAGACTGTCTTGGTGTGCTTGGACCATGTTAGTTTGTTGTTGATGTGGACACCAAAGAACTTGAAGCTTTCAACCTGTTCCACTACAGCCCCGTCGATGAGAATGGGGGCGTGATCGGTCCTCTTTTTCCTGTAGGCCACAATCTCCTTTGTCTTGGTCACGTTGAGGGAGAGGTTTTTGTCTTGGCACAAAATGGCCAGGTCTCTGACGTCACTATAGGCTTTCTCGTCGGTGATCAAGCCTACCACTGTTGTCATTGGCAAACTTAATGATGGTGTTGGAATCGTGCCTGGCTGTGCAGTCATGAGTGAACAGGGAGTACAGGAGGGGACCGAGCACGCACCCCTGAGGGGCTCCTGTGTTGAGGATCAGCGTGGCGGATGTGTTGTTGCCTACCCTTACCACCAGGGGGCGGACCATCAGGAATCCAGTTGCAGAGGGATGTTTAGTCCCAGGGTCCTTTAGCTTATTGATGAGCTTTGAGGGCACTATGGTGTTGAACGCTGAGCTGTAGTCAATGAATAGCAGTCTCACATTGGTATTCCATTTGTCTAAGTGGGAAAGAGCAGTGTGGAGTGCAATGAAGATTGTGTCATCTGTGGATCTGTTAGGGCGGTATTCAAATAGGAGTGGGACTAGGGTTTCTATGATAATGGTCTAGACCCTGATTAGGATGACGAGCACGCAAATGATTTTCCATGAGACGGTCTCTACAGTGTTGTGCAAACCCACAGTTTCATCAACTGTCCAGGTGGCAGGTTTGAGAACCTTCTCTAAAACGATGGAGAAATGGAAGAGAAATGAATGTTCAATTCTCTGGCAACAGCTCTGGTGGACATTCCTGCAGTCAGCATGCCAATTACACTGTCCTTCGAGACATGTGACAACTGCACATTTTAGAGTTTCATTTTATTGTCCCCGGCACAGGGTGCACCTGTAATGTTCATGCTGTTTAATCAGATTTACGTTTGTCATTTAGCAGACGCTCTTATCCAGAGTGACTTACAGGTGCAATTAGAGTTAAGTGCCTTGCTCAAGGGCACATCGAAAAAATGTCTCTCTCACCTAGTCTGCTTGGGATTCGAACCAGCAACCGTTCAGTTACTTGCCCAACACTCTTAACCGCCAGGCTACCTGCCACTTCTTGATATGCCACACCTGTTGGATGGTGGCTGGATTATCGTCGCAAAGGAAAAATGCTCTCTAAAAGGGATATAAACAAATTTGTGCCCAAAATTTGAAAGAAATAACCTTTTTTGTGCGTATGGAACATTTCGGTGATTTTATTTCAGCTCATAAAACATGGGACCAGCACTTGTTGCGTTTTATATTTTTCTTCAGCATATTATTGATTTTATATCATGCAATAAATGTTTTGTTTAGGTCATCTCATGTGCCACATAATGCTTGTTTACACTTAAGTGTTTGCTGGTTCAATTTAAATGTATCAAACTATTTTTTTTGTTAAATCTGTTCATGAGCTTTAATCACAGTATTACTGTCATGAGACACATGCTTGATTTAAAAAGGAATGGTTTAGTTAGACCGGATTTATTTATTTTGATAAGTTTGGTTATGGGTTCAGCTAATTCGTAAAGTCTTAAGGCGCTTGTTCCTGGTGTAATAAAGAATGGCAATTACTTTGTGTGAAGCTTGGCTCTTTGAAAAGTTGCAACTGTCAGGATAGAAAACTAACTTTGCAATTGGTCTTTTGTAAAAGCTACACATTTTTGTATGATTGTTTTAAAATTATAATTCTTAACACAAGACTGACAGTTTTTTTTAATTGTCAAGTTATATGTCATCAGTAGTTGGAAGGAGTCAGTCATGGCCTGAAGGAGATTTAACTCCTTGCTCTGGTTAAGGTTAAGCCAATACACACAATTTACAATGACAACATAACTGGAATGTTAATGCATTTAATAACTTCCTTTTTAAAAAATGTTTATAAAAAAAAACACAAGGGGTAACAGAACTATTGGAACATGAAGGACAAACAATACAGCTTCAAGACACTATCAAACATGTATCAGTCTTTCTGCAACAGAGCCATCCTTATGTGTGAGGGTGCCTGTGCTTGATAGTGATATAAAATATATCATAGTTTCCTTTTTCATGATCACAATCTTGTGAAACCCAAAACCTCCAAGGTCCCCCCCGGAAGAAAAAAAATACAAAATAAGAGAAAAAAATAAGAGAGAAAAAGGAAAAGACAGAAAAAAAAGGCAAACAATGCAAAATATATATATTTTTTAATAATACATTTAAAACAAAGGACATCAAGGACAACTGAAATCATGACAGCAATGCCTACTTTATATGTTTGTGTGCATGTCTGCCACTATTAAATGTGTGTGTTCTTGTATGTGTTTATTTGAATGAGTGTGTGTATATGCATGTGTACAAACACCTGTACGGCATCAGCCTCAGGCAAACCTGCATTAGTTGTAAAAACACTGCCACTTAGTGTCATTCAAATGTACTTTTATTATGTTTTATTTTGACTTTTTTCCTTTATCTTTTGACCATCATTCTCTCTCTCACACAGCAACTCCACTCCCACTTGTCTCCAATTCCACATACCAACCCTCAGCCCATCCCATCTATCTCTGCTGGCTACCCACTTCGTATTTCTACGCAACACATCTTTCAACTATGCTATGATGTTTAACGTACAATTTCAATCTATCGAATAGAATCTACAGATTGCGTGTTGAAGATAAATACGTTTACTAAGAGTATTAGTAATTGACTGACCCAGTCTCTCCAGATCTCMTAACAGTACTATTTCTAGGGTCAATTTTAGATCAATGCTATGCATTTTCAGCCATTCCTGAACCTGAGACCAGAAACAGGCTACCTGAGAGCTATACCAAACTAAATGGTCTATTGATTCTGTATCCTCACAACAAAATCTGTAGAGCTTCGATGATTTTATGCCCCAAATATTCAACATTTTGTTGGTGGCAAGAATTCTATATAATTTTAGCTGAAAAGCACGAAGTCTTGAATCTTGTGTTTTATATAAACTCATACACCCTGTATCATGGAATCGGTACATCAGAAATCTCTTCCCAACTATTTTGCAATCTGTATGGCACAACATTCTGGTCCTCGAATGAAACTGGTATACTTTCCTATTTATGCTATTTTTATTCCTCTGCCAGTTTTGATCCTTTATATTGGGCAGACAGACCATTTTCCTACCTCCTCCCGCTGCCACCCGCCTTCTCCATTTTTGGGGCAATGTTGTAATCAATTGGTTGTACTCTTGGATTGAGCAGACCTTCCCGTACAATTCTGATAACTCCATGAAGGACATAACTCTACCATTACAATTTACAATATCATTTAAAAACAAAATACCCTTTTCAAACATCTTTTCCATAAATATAGGTATTTTATCAACCAGCACATTTGAGTTCAGCCATAATATTTGTTGTAATATTTGTTCTATCTTTTCAGGGGATGAAATTGAAATTGTAGCCAGCTCTGCAATGCTTGTTTGAAAAAGACAGATACTTTGAAAAAAGTATAATTTGCAATTAATCGAAAATGAGACATGGCAATCTGCACAAGGGCAAAAGGGCCATTTTTAAACAATGGATGAGCTTTTCTTATTAATCTACTTGAGAACCATTTAGGGTTCAAACAAAACTTTAGAATGAGTGAGGCTTTTAGAGGTTTAGTGCTTTTATATTTAATAATCTCAACCCACCCTATTCATTATATAGATGGGCTCGTTTTATTTTGTCTGGTTTAGCGTCCCAGATAAAGCAAAATATTTTTTGCTCATATGATTTGAAAAACGAATCATCAGGAGTAGGCAGCGCCATAAGTGAGTAAACTGCGATATGACTAAGGAGTTAATCAGGGCAATTTTTCCATAAATAGACAGGTATTTACCTCTCCATGGTTGCAGGATCTTGTCTAAGTTTTCTATTGAAATTCATTGTGGAGAGCTTATTTATATATTTTGTGATTATGAATACCGAGTATGTCTACTTCACCATCAGCCCATTTTATAGGTAAGCTGCAAGGTAATGTAAAAGTTTTATTTTTTAAGGATCCAATACATAATATTGTACACATCATAAATAGGTTTTAGTCCAGAGTACAGAAAAGTTATCTAGATCTTTAATGACATTGCAGGGATCTAGCTTGCAGACTTAACATAACTTGAGTCATCGGCATACATGGACACCTTTGTTTTTAAGCCTTGGATTTCTAATCCTCTAATGTTGTTATTGGATCTGATTTTAATAGCTAGCATTTCGATGGCCATAACGAATAGATATGGGGACAGCGGACACCCTTGTTTGTTTAACTCTTCACAATTCAAAACTTTGAGAAATAGCCGTTATTTACTATACATTATTTTTACCCATTTTATAAAGAGAATTACCGAAATTGAAAAAATCCAGCCATTTATAAATAAAATCCAGTCTTTATCAAATGCCTTTTCAAAATCCGCTATAAATACCATTCCTGGCTTCTTATGTTTCATGATGTTCTATTATTTCTAGTAGTTGTCGTATATCTCCAATGTATTGTCCATGTAAAAARAAACTGATCAGGATGAACAATACCTGGTAAAAACCCTTTTAATTCTGAGTGCTATGCATTTTGCTAGTATTTTTGCATCACAACATTGAAGTGTAAGGGGCCTCCAGTTTTTTTTTAGATGGACCGGGTCTTTATATTTGCCATCTGGGTCTTGTTTTAATAATAGAGAAATCAGACCTTCCTGCTGAGTAGCTGACGGACTACAATTTCTATAGGGGTAGTTAAAACAATCTAACAATGGAGCTTTTAGTATATCAAAAAATACTTGATATACCTCTACCGGTATGCCATCAAACCCTGGGGTTTTTCCAGACTGAAAGGATTTAATAGCCTCAAAGTTCTTCCTCTGTAATTTGGCCTAAGCACTGATCTTTCTGTACATTTGGTAATTTTCAATTTTTTATATTATTTGGAAAGAATCCCTTACCGTAATCTTCATTCAGTGGGAGAGGATGAGACGGAAAAGAGAACATCTGCCTAAAATAATTAGCTTCCTCTTTTTAAAATATAATTTGGAGAATCATAGATGACTCCGTCTTCAGTAACGAGTTTCCGAAAATGTATTTTTGTTAGCATTCCTGTATTGGAGATTCAGGAAGAATTTTGTGCATTTTTCTCCATATTCCATCCAGTTTGCTTTATTTTTGTAATGGATTACATTAGATCGTTCTTGAATAAGTTCCTCAAGTTCTTTTTGTTTTTCCTCTAACTTATTTTGTATCTCTGTAGTATCGTTTGTATTGCCATCTACTTGTACTATTAGTTCATGGATTTCCCTTGTTAGTCTTGTTTCTTTAGCCAGAAACTGCTTTTTCATTATTGATGACTATTGAATTGAATGACCCCTGAAGGTACATTTTAAAGGTATCCCAAACAATAAAGGGATTTGCTGAACCTATATTATACTGGAAAAATGTGGTTATAAATAAGTTGTCCTCCAGTAAACTTTGATTACATTTCCAATATCCCCGTCCACGTGGAAAATCTACTAGAGTTATGTGAATGCCAATTAGATGATGATCCGATCGCATTCAGTCTCCTATTAAAACTTTTTAAACCTTTGATGCAAGAGAGAGAGAGAGACAAGAAAGTAGTCAAGACGACTAGCTTGATTAAGTCTCCATGTATATTTCACAAGGTCAGGGCTTTTTTTAAATCTCCAAATCTCCACTATTTCTAATGTGTCCATAATATTTGTGATTTCCTTAAGGGCACGGTGATGATAGTTTGTAGAGTGATGACCTTTACGGTCCATTGAGGTACTTAACACTCTGTTATAGTCTCTTACCACAATGATTAGATCATTTGTTGCCTGTAAATTCAATAAATTAGTATAAATGTTTTCGAAGAAGTGTGGATCATCCTGATTTGGACCATATAGATTAATGAGCCAAATCTCTTTTTCGTCCACTTTCATATTCAAAAGGATCTATCTTCCTTACGAATCATTCCTGATTATTTGCACATTCAGATCGAAATTTTTGTTAATTAATATCATCACACCCTTTGAGTTCCTTTGTCCATGACAGAAAATAATTTCACCACCCCATTCCCTTTTCCACGCAACTTCATCTAAGGATGTAGAGTGAGTTTCCTGTAAACAGTATGTTATATTACTTTTAGCCATGTAAAGACTGATCTTTGTTTTTTATAATCTGCCAAACCGTTAGCTATACTTATTTCACGCCTTACCATAACGAGATGCTATTCTCAGGCTAAATTGACCATAAGTAGTGCTTGGAAAGTTACTGCCATCAGAGGTATTATGAAGGTCAAAACTAGAAATTTCAAATGTCTGATATTTAGAATTCAAGAAATACGTTCTAACAATGTTTTTTTTTATTCCCTTGCCTGTTTGTGAGCCAATGCCACAGATGTTAGAAAATTGAGACAAATGTGTAACAAATCTGAGTAGGTTGATGTGTATGATATTGGATATGATATAAGTGTGTATGATGTCTGTATAAGAGTAAGACTATAATGTGTGAGGTCCAAATAAATAATAACTTTGCCAATTTGCATGTTTGAGTGTCTATGTAGTGCGTATAGCCTTAATAATATTCATAATTGTTATCCATATCGTATCACCATCATAGTTGCATCATAATTACCTTTAACATAATTGAAAAACACATCCCAGCATTTCCATAGCAATTGACATTTCACATGATCATGAGAGACCTTGCATTACTCTAGAGACGGCTTCACTACAGTACAAATGTATTCCGTACAATATGTTATTATTCCCCAATGCCCCTATTTTGATATCTTCCCCTTGCTTGTTGTAAACATATATGAACTTATAGACAAACAAACACATTAAATTATAAAACAGTTCTTGACAAGTGAGAGCGAGATCAGGTGTGTGTGCGTATGTGTAAGCAAGCATGTAGTTGAGTACGTGTGTTCATATCCACTTCATAATGTTCAGATATTTTAAACAGTTCCCATACCTTTTTTTTCGTAACCTGAAGTCCCTGTAGAATTTAGTACAGCCACGGAGTTATGGAGCTGTCTCATAATAGCTGTCCATCTATAAAGAGTTTGTCCACAATGATAAAGGCACGCCTACCATCCATCCTTTGTCTTTGTACCGGATACAGTCTCTTACGACGTTCGTTTATCTCCTTTGGAATTGGTCATTGAGACCAAATTTGGTCCCTTTAAGCTCCCTTTCTCTGCTTTTGATCAGCTCCTTTTGTTGGTAGTGTTCAAATTTTGGGATGATCGGTTGGGGACCCTTGGTCTTGTCGCTCCAAGTCTGTGTACTCTGTGGAAAGCCACCTAGTTTACAGTCTCTATAGATAGTTTCAATGCGGATTTCATGAATTCTCTGATCGCGCCTGTTGATAAAACGTTTACTTGAGACAGGAGAACAAGTGGAGACAGGACGAGGTGGATAATTTTATAATAAGGCCGTTTTATTCAAGTGTAAAGATATCAGGCAAAAACGTGCACGGCCCCTTTCTGTCAGATTCTTATGAAATCGTCGGAGAAGAGGCCGCTCTACACAGTACATACAGATTATATAGACAACTAGTAAAGTAGGTTGATCTTGAAGTCTGGCCTTCCGATTGGTCGATCTGGGTCGTGGGTAATCCTGTTCGGCCTGATGTCGACGTTTCCATTGGCCCTTCCCACAGTTCATTGTCTTATAGTCTCATCCTTGAGCATAATGCATATGCATCTGTTTTAACAGAGTCCTATTCATGGGGGAGGGTTGAGTATGTGGGTCTGTAGTTACTTAACAAGGTACAAAAGTGGGGGTATAGTGGGGGATGGGTGGATGTTGTGCCAAGTTATAGCTTATGTTGAGAAGTGGTTAAAACAAGTTACCAGTATCTTATACAATTTCTTACAAATCCCCCTCTTCACGTCTCACAAGAGACGTGACATAAAAGTAAAAAACAAAAGCTATGGGATGAAATTTGTCAGAGGACAAATTTTGTAATTCCCCCTCTACACATCACACAAGAGACGTGACATAAAAGTTTCTTAGTCCTCAAATAGATAGACAGGTCCAGCTTCCCCATCATCAAGCAATGGGAACATTTGGGCCCTTTCCTGATTAGGGTCTATGGCAGCAGTGATAACACGGCTAGCAAGCGTCCGCGCACATGGAATGCAACAGCATCCACAAAGTACAAGAATGCCTGCAAAAACGGAAATAGATACTAGGATAGAGGAAACCAACGTCTTATATTTACCAAAAGCATCCATCCATGAGTCCCACATAGAAGTGTCCACTCCAGAATGCTGTTTCATCTTACCATTWAGGGTACGAAGTCCCTCCAATGCTACAGTCAGACTCCCATCCGTAGCCGTATTGTTGGGAATGAAAGTACAACACTGTTCACCAAACATAGTACAGACCCCCCCCCGTTCTGCCAATAACATATCCACCGCRATTCTATTTTGAAATGCCATCAGGGATGTAGCTGCCAATTGTCCATGGACCGCCTCAAAGCCTTGTTGAGTCCAATTTCCCAGTTTCTGGATATTAAAATGAATGTAGTTAATTCTGTCCACATTTTTATTAACCGTACACCACCAGCAAAATGATGATTCAAAACCCGCGGCTACTTGGTCAACCAGTTTATACTCATCTGGTACCCCCCTGGGGACTCCAATTGCATCAATGTACGTTGGGTCCCCAGCAGCAGGGCCCACCGTGCGCTTGGTCCTGATAGGCCAATATTCAGGACCCAGAGCTTGTATACGGGTGAGCAGATCTCGGACGCCTATGGGGTAAACAGAGATGGGCAACAAAAGAGTTACAAGTGCACAGGTACCCGTGGCATTGTGGGGAAGYCTGTCCAACAGACTAGTTCCCCCACACCACCACCACACATCAGCTCTAGACACTGGTTTAAAAATTGCCGTAAGCATGTGAGTGTACCAGCACCAACTATCAGGGAGCTTACCCAACMATGTCCCTCCACCTGTCATGTTTATGCATGTAAAGTTAGCTCTWGCCACACTGGAGGAGAATATCGGTTTCTTRACCACCGTGRTGACTACCGGATAAACAGTGTCCCACTGTGAACAYTTCTCAGGTGGGTTGTCTTTGTCCATAAGGGGCAATAGACAGTCTCCGCTAATAGCGGCTGGGACTATGCGGAGCAATGGCCTAGCTCCCATGCAAACTACRCAGCTTTGCAGGGTCATGTTAGCTGCTTGTTCGGTCAATAGTAGCCAATTGTTATAGAAACCTGAGATTCCGGTGGCAGTAAGAATGGTATCATCAGGGGTGGTAGGAGTGGTGACCATATTAATAGGACCCCAATCGCCCTTCCCCTTAGATGTTAAAACAGTAAACCGGTCAGTAATAGCAGAGGGCTGAGCCTGCTGTGTAATGCAGATTTTTACTGGCCAGTAGAGTAGATCCTCGCTAGATTCTACATGTGGTGCTAGTATAAAATCCTGACAACCCGTCCCAGTACCTRGTCGGATAATTAGCGATAGACCCCAATTGCGCAGTCCAGTCCTAGTCAGTGACAATCTTTGTCGCCAGATAAGAACTGCTTGCCCTGATGAATAACTGGACCAGTCAGGACCAGTCTCAGCGACCAGGCTCTTCCATGACCACTCCTGAAACCCCCCTTTTGTCATATACCAGTTAAATCTGGTGTACTCCAGAGCATGCCCTCCCAGGCCATTCCTAGCTTTTCCCAATAACCCCCAAGACAGTGTAATGGTGGTGGTCACATTAGCGGGTACACATAAGGTGGTGCTTCTGACCTCTGTTGGAGTGCAGGGTTGGTCTGTGGTTGTAGTGCTACGTTTGTGTATGGCAGGACTGGTGAGATCGAGGGTAATGTTGGACGTGATATTAGTAGTTGTAAGATGTGCGTGGGGTGGATGTGTGAGCTGTTGTATAAGCCATGTGAGAGTTCCTAGGGACACTCCAGTAATGATTATGAAAATAACAAACAAGGGACCTGAAATTCCCAGTTTCTCYCAGGGATTGAGATATCCCTGTCCTAGGCAAGTAGCCTTAGTTCGCGGAAACTGGGGCTGGCGTCCCATTTTCACCAACTAAGGTTTGTTTGGTTGGAGTCGAATTGAGATTGGCCAAATCGGCCCTGACTTCAGTCAGWGTTCTGGAAGGAGTTGGGGCTGGTGTACAATGTGTAAGGTGATGCCAAGGTGCGCCCGATTTACCCTTGACCTGGACTGAGTGTGAAGTAACYTCCTTCACTTCGWACGGTCCAGTCCACCTGGGTTCTAGCCACTTTCTCTTGTGGACTTTCACCCTTACCCAGTCGCCAACTTTTACCTTCCGTGGTGCAGGATCTCCCGCCAGCTCTCCCTCTTGGACCTTGTGAATCTGTTTGGAGAGAGCTGCAGAAAGTTCCGTCAGTTTTCTCACATATTCAGACATTACAATTTGTTGTACATCAAGGGCGGGCATATGACCTCCCTCCCTCGGTGGACCCGGCATGACCCTGCCAGTCATTATCTCATGAGGAGAGAGATGGGTGCCTGCACCTGGCGAGGCTCTCATGGCCATCAATGCCAGGGGCAGGGCTTCAACCCACGTCAACTTCGAACCTGCACATACCTTAGCTATCTTAGCCTTAAGGGTCTGATTTGAGCGTTCCACGAGGCCCTGCGATTGGGGCTTGTACACTGACCCAAACTTGTGCACAATACCAAATCTTTCCTCCACCTGTCTTAGGTGTTGGTTACTGAAGTGGGACCCATTGTCRGATCGGATTTGCCTGGGGACCCCGTACCTTGGTATGAGTTCGGTTTGCAGCCACTTAATGACCGATTTTGCATCCTCCCTTGCTGTTGGTATTGCCTCGACCCATTTGGAAAACCTGTCTACCATTACCAAAAGGTACCTTTTCCCATTTGTCACATTGTCTTGCCCCATATCTGTGTAATCTATGCTGATGTCCTGAAAACAAGCGTTAGGGACTGGGTATGAACCCATGGGCGTTTGATATGGTTTCTTTGATTATGGCTACCAACAAATGCTACACTCATCACAAAACAAATCTGTCATGTCTTTCATGTGGGGGTGCCACCAGATGTAGGACACCTTCTGTAAAGTCTTTAGTTTGCCTTCGTGTGTGGCCCATGAGCTTCCCGTATTAGTTCTGGACAGAGGTTTGCAGGGGCCACTAGTCTGCCATCATGGCATCTCCACAGTTCGTCAGGTCTTTTGGTGGCCCCTTTCTGTCCCCATACTGAGTGTTCATAGGGTCCTGCTGTGAACTGGAGTTCTTCTATGTGTTGCTTTGTGAGCTCAGTCCGAGCTGGTTGGATCTGTAGTACATTTGTCTCGGGGTGTATCCGCCAGCTTTCTTGCTGCTTTATCAGCTGCATCATTTCCCTCGCTGACTCTGTTTTTCAGTTGTTGGTGTCCTTTACACTTCATGATGGCCACCCTCTCAGGTAGTGAGACCGATTTAATCAGTTTTTCCATCTGTGCCTTGTGTTTGATTGGAAGGTTTCCTGTGGTGGTGAAGTTGCGTCTAAACCCATTGTGGTCCATCATATGGACCTGCTCCATGAGCATACGCTGAGTCGGTGTAGATGTTCACAGTCTTTCCTTCAGCCTTTTCCAAAGCCTGTGTTAAACCTATGATTTCTGCCAGTTGGGCCGATGCAGGTTGTAGGATGATGGCAGATTCCAAGGTCACGTGTGACCCGTCTGGAAGCTGTTGTACACTGCGTATGCTGCTATGTTCCCTTCCTCTCCTCTTATAGCAGCATCCATCTGTGTACAACCATAGGTCAGGGTTGGTGAGTGGTTCGTTCCCCAGGTCAGGTCTCAGTTTCAGTTCTTGTGCAGCTCTTTCTGTGCAGGAGTGGGGTAGACCTTCTTCAGCATTGAGTGCGTTGCCATGTTTTTGTCAGTGTTGACAAAAGTGATGTGTGATTGTGTGCATTTATTCTGGATTCTTGTTTTTCTTTCAGCGCTGAACGTGAATTCTTTGCTCATCAGATATGCTGCCAACCCCATGGTGGGTGTGGATTTCCATGGATGGCACATTACCAGGTGG
>NC_036854.1:23407067-23408258 GCF_002910315.2 Salvelinus sp. IW2-2015 | reverse complement strand
CGAGTGTAGGTTCCTTGGTCCCGCCTCTCGCACTATTTCTCTCAGTGGCTCAGTTCTGGCAGTGTAGTCTGGGATGTGTGTTCGGCTGTACCCTGTCAAACCAAGGAAAGACAACATTCCCGACACCGTGATGGGGCGTGGATGATGAAGTATCGAGTCTCTGTGGGTTTTGGAGAGTCCTGCTCCTTCTCCTGAGATTTCTCTGCCAAGGAAAAGGACAGTTCTGCGACAGGACTGGACTTTGCTCATTTTGACTTTGTATCCTTTGACGGCCAGGAAGTCCAGTAATGTTTTTGTCATCTGTAAACAGAGATCAGAAGTGGGAGCCCCCAACAAAAGGTCGTCTACATATTGGATCAGTATCACACCTTCTGGGATTTTCAGCTCTCCCAGGTGTGTCTTAAGGATATGATTGAATATTCCTGGTGAGCACCTATAACCCTGTGGTAAAACAAAATAAGTGTACTGTTGATGTTCATACGTGAAAGCAAAGAGTGGCTGAGAGGCTTCATCAAGTGGGATGCTYAAGAAAGCATTAGCCAGATCCACCACCGTGAAGTATTGGTGTTTTGGAGACAGATTGCTCAGAGTGATGTGAGGGTCAGGGACAGGTAGGTCTATAGGTGCAGTAACGTCATTTACTGCTCGGAAGTCTTGAACCATCCGGTATGTTTCTCCTCCGGCTTTCAGCACTGGTAGAATCGGCGTGTTCCATGGAGATACAGTTCGATAGATAACCTGTGCTCTCAGTAACCCATCAATGGTCGGTTCGATCCCTATGATCTGTTCGGGTTTCAAACGGTATTGAGTTCGGTAGATAGGTATTTGATCTGGATTTAGTAGGGTGATGGTGACCGGTGCCACCTGTAGTTGGCCCACATCAAAAGGGGTGTGAGTCCATAACCTTTCATCTATGGTGGAGATCAATGCTTTGGTAGATGGGTGGTCGGTGTATGGCTTACCATGGTGTCTTGGCAGGGTCAGTCGTTCTGGAAGACAGTGTTCTTCAGTGTCAACAGTCATGAACCTCCACATGTTTTCAGTGGTGGCCTTGTGRATTCCCGGTGTTTGGGTGGGTTCCCACTGAAGTTTGGATGCTCGTCTGATCATAGGGCCCAGGCTCCTTGCTTCAAAACCGTTTCCCACCGCTAGTGTAACATGGGGAGCTGACTCCTCCCCTAGTAAGTACCA
>NC_036854.1:23404158-23406767 GCF_002910315.2 Salvelinus sp. IW2-2015 | reverse complement strand
ATTTCTTGTGTTGCTGACAACACAGGGGTTGGGATGATAGGTAACATCAGTACACTGACGGGGTGGGCAGGTGTTGAGGGAATAGGATCAATGGAGACCTCCACACCCTTCTCAGTGAGGTATATTGAACATTTTAGTTTGCAGAGTAGGTCCCTTCCTAGGAGGTTAATTGGACAATTTGGACAGTATAGGAACTGATGCTTCAAATTGGAAGGGCCCCATGAYAAAAGCAATGGAATYGTCTTGTTTTGTGCTTCGGGTGTTCCTGATACCCCCACCACCTGTATTGTTTCCGAAGAGAGTGGTTGACGAGATGTTATGGCAGAATACGTACATCCTGTATCTACCAGAAATTGGTGGGTCACTCCCTCCACCTCACACATGATAGTTGGTTCGGTGTGTAGTGGAAAATGTTGACCCCCATTCTCGTTCTGTGGTGGTGGGCAGCTTCAGGACCATGGGYCATATMCATCTGACATGCCCTGGAAAAGAGGAGGTGGTTGCTGATTTGGGTCTGGGTTTGGGTGATTATATGCAGGTTGAGGSCCCGCACGTGGTTGGTACATCTGTGGCCGGACTCCTCCACGTCCTCTTGGGTTGGTTTGTCGTGCCCGATTGGTCATCCAGTAATGTTGGGTCGGTGTCAATGGGTATGGGCACTGACGTGCCATATGTCCAGTTTGTTTACAATTGTAGCAGTTCATTGGTCGTGCTTGACCTGTCCCCCAGGGTGATGGGTATCGTGGTTGTTGTCCCCATGTTGAAGGATAGTCTTGTTGTGTTGGTTGATAGTATGGTGGGATGTCCATGGGTAATGGCTGATCCAGGAGTTGTGAAGGTAGGTTAGGTCCCTGTGAGGTTGACATGGGGGGTTGTTGTTGCTGTATCATTTGTGAAACCGTTTTTTTAATGATTTGTGAGATGTCTGGTTGATCTTCAGCCACCATCTGTTTCTTGGGTTTTTCTCCTTTCTGGGCCTCTTTCAATTGTAGTTTCAAAAGTTGTACCTGTAGGGACTGGACTTGTGTTTCAGCCCCTCCCTTATCCTTATTGTATTGGGTGATGTGGTGATGCACATGGGAATTGAACTGAGCCTGGGGAAGTGCCATTAACCCCACCGTGGCCCTAAGTTTAGTTCGGACCTCAATTGGGGCACCGCTCACCACCATCTCCTTCCACATGCTGACCGTGGTGCCAGTATGGTCATATGGTTCTTCATGAACAGTTCTCCATGTGGTCTTCGCTCTGTCGAGATAGGCTGCCGGTTGTTCCCCTGGATTGATGGTYAATGATGAAAGGGTTGCATGGTTTCGTTCTGTGGGATATGCCCTTCTCAACACTGCCCACAATTCCGCTCGGAAGTCTTCCTGGGCTAGTGCAGCCGGGGCTGTGGCAAGATCTGCCTCTCTTATCAGAGCACTCATGGTGGTATGGTCTGTTGCTCTAGCCAGAAGGGCCCTRATGTCACCTAGACAGAGCCGTAGGCCTGACGTCAGTGTTTGCAGTTGAAGGAGCCATGCAGAGGCCCCCCCATGCAGACTGGGTAATTGTTCCATCAAAGTGGTAAGGTCTGTCATTTTCCAGGGTTGGTATTCTTCATGCCCTCCGTCCGGAGTGGGCCTCAACGGCATCTGCATCTCCTTTCCACCATATTGGAGATCCCAGTKTGCCCTGGACGAGACACCCCTGCTGTTCTGTTCCCTGAGACGTACGGACTGTCTGATAGGTTCGACCAAATCTGTCACCTTCCCCAACATTACCCCTTTTATATGGTACGAGCCTTCTCCCCGTTCAGCATCTTCTATCATAGATTTGGCCTGTGCCACTGAATCCCTGATGTCTCTCTCCACCTCTTCTTCATCTTGTCCTAATCTGTTCTCACCTTCATCGTCCTTGCTGTGATTTCCTCTTAATGAGGCCCCAGAGGAGCATTGTCCTGGTGGCGACCATGACCCTTCAGAGACTATTTGACTATCCCCCTGTGTTCTGTTTCTGAACCAGTCTGGGTTTGGAGTGGAAGAAAACTGAATCAGCTCTCTGTCTTCTCTCTTCAAAGGGCCTGYTTGAGACCCATTACCCCCCTCTTGTGGGTTTTTTAGTAGAGACCCACCATGTCCCTGTAGTGAGGCGGGGTTCGAACCCCCCCCACTTCCCTGTGTGTATGCTCTATCCCTCTCCTTCCTTTCTCGATGATCAGGCCTCTCTTCACACACGAGTTGCCCTTCTTGGATCCCTAAAGTCATGCTTCCTTTTAGGTGTCCTTCATGCACCACAAACACTGGTGCCTGTACCACAGCAGGGGTCAGAAAAGGGTTTTGAGGGAGGTGGCTGAATGGATTTTGAGAATAGGGAGGTGGTGTTATTTTCTCTCCCTGTGGCAGTTCCGGGTATAGTTGGGTGGGGGCCGATGGGGTTGCTATGGTGGTAGGTGGGGCATCATTATTGTTGGGCCTGCCTTCTTTGGTGTCAGTTGGGGCTTCAGTGGCCACCCCCATRATATCAGGTTTCCTGTACGGGAGTGCTCTTCTAATTTCTTCAATTGCCCAAATTCCTATTTTCAGCTCAGCCTCTGCTCTTTCCCTATGCTTTGTTCCTTCCTTTTTGAATAA
>NC_036854.1:23257844-23403692 GCF_002910315.2 Salvelinus sp. IW2-2015 | reverse complement strand
CTCTACTAGTATTATCGTAGCGCTTCTATTTTAAATATAATATAATTTTAGAAATATTTTCTAACAGTTATTATTTATCTTTTCACTTTTTCGATATTTAAAAACTTTGCCAAAACATCTTAGAAAATGTACCTTTCGGACATTCATATTAGTATATTCAAGCGTTTTCTAGAATAAATATTTAATTTAATCTAGGCATCTCATTTTTCTCAAAAACTAATAAAAAAACTCAAAACTCAACAAATACTAACTAATTAATTAAATATTTTCCCAGAAGTATTTTCAACGTGTCCTTTTAGACATATATGGTTAATCCTAGCGCTTCTAGAATAATTATCAAATTAATTCTAACCCTTAAGGATTACTAACCAACCCAGCACTCAGAGGGGAAAAACAGGTCAATTTATCAGGCAGAATAAAATAGCTTGCTTACCACAGCTCCCACAATCTACTCCGGCGGTCACTTAAACACAGCCTCAACCTAGATAATGGCAATAGTAGCAAATCCGGTTCTCGTGGAACGTTCAATCACTCACATTAAATTTGGAACATACAATACCACATTAGATTTTTCAGTTTTAATACCTTCTACCATAATTACGCTTCACACAACTTAAACATACATCATTATTTCGCTAACAAACTTAACATCAATTCACATTAGATTCGTCCACGGTAACACCTAGTTGATCAATCTATTGCCCGCCTATTTGAATCGTATTTGTTATTTTTATTTTTTTTATGAGTCCTCACGTAACACTTTACTGATTGCCAAATCAACTATTGCACGACGCTATATGGATCTCATCTATTAATTATGGATTCGTACGGTAAACCTAAGCTGGTCAACTACGCTATGGCCCGCCTATATAAGTCGTAGTTTCTTTTTATTTCGTGGATTCTCACGGTAAGCCCCTCTAGCAAGTCAACTTTCCCCTGTGGCCCGTTCTATTTGAAATCCTTATAAGCTTATTCCTCACTTTTACACCCTTAGTCTATCAAGATATATACTTAGTGCAGACTTATAATAACAAGTCTTTAACTATGATTACTCAGATATCCTTTACAACAATGCCTAGATTCTAAACAATTCCACATAAATTGAGCAACAATTCACACTCACCTCAGTACTTTCTGATCAATGAATGTTAGATATTTGGCCTATAAAACAATATGCAGATTTTGATTAAACCGGCTTCTGCTTACCTTAATATTTCGAGTCTTTGATCAGTTTCCTGCGGTGAGTTGAATCGCGACTCGCCCTCGAGCTGGGTCACCTCTCCTTCTTGAAATCTTTCTCCCACTTCCTTTGGTCCTCCTGTCTGATCACTCTCTATGACCGAATGTAAGGCTGTTAACCATCCTCTGCTTACCAAGTTTGTTGATAAACGTTTACAGGATGACAGGAGTCAAGTAGAGAAATAGGACGCAGGTGGATAATTTATAATGAAGGCCGTGTTTATTTTAAGTGTAAAAGATATCAGGCAAAAAACGTGCACGGCCCCTTTCTGCTTAATTCTTATGGAATCTCGGAGAAGAGGCCCCTCTAAGCAGTAACATAGCAGATTATTAGGCAACAAGCAAAGTAGGTTTGATCTTGTCGTCTGGCCTTCCGATTGGTCGATCTGGGTTCGTTGGGTAGTCCTGTTCCGGCCATATGTCGACGTTCCATTTGGTTCTTCTCCCACAGTCTTTGTCCTAGTCACAATCCAAAAGGCATCCGTGCATGTGCGTTTGTTTTCACAGGCCTATTCATGGGGGAGGGGATCTGTTGTGGGGTCTGACAAAGTAGGGGATGGGTGATGTTGTGCCAAGAATAGCTTATGTTGAGAAGTGGGTAAAACAAGTTACCAGTATCTTATACATTTCTTACACTTACAAGAATCTGCTATGTCTGCGACGAACCATCCAAACAGGCAAAGCGTCAAACAGGGCTAAGATTGAATCATACTCACCGGCTCTGACACTCGTCTTATGTGGCAGGGCTGCAAACTACTACAGACTACAAAGAACACAGCCGCGACGCCCAGTGACACGAGCCTACCAGACGAGCTAAATCATTCTATGCTCGCTTCGAGGCAAGCAACACTAGGCATGCAGAGAGCATCAGCTGTTCCGGACGACTGTGTGATCACACTCTCCATACCAACGGAGTAAGACCTTAAACAGGTCAACATACACAAGCTGCGGGGCCAGAGAATTACCAGGACGTGTTCGGCTCCGGCATGTGCTGACCAACTGGCAGGTGTCTTCCACTGACATTTTCACCAGTCCTGATTGAGTCCTGTAATACCAACATGTTTCAAGCAGACCACCATAGTCACTGTGCCCAAGAACACAAAGGCAACCTGCCTAAATGACTTACAGACCCGTAGCACTCACGTCCGTAGCCATGAAGTGCTTTGAAAGTTGGTAAATGGCTCACTCAACACCAATCCAGAAACCAGACCCACTCCAATGTTGCATACCGCCCAAACAGAGCCACAGATGATGCAACCATTGCACTCCACCACACTGGCCTTTCTCACCTGGACAAAAGGAACACTTATGTGACAATGCTATTCATTGACTACAGCTCAGCGTTCAACACCATGGTCCTCAAAGCTCATCACTAAACTAAAGATCTGGGACTAACACCTCCCTCTGCAACTGGATCCTGGTCTTCCTGACGGGCCGCCCCCAGGTGGTGAGGGTAGGTAGCAACACATCGCCCGTGATTCTCAACTGCGAGCTCCACAGGTGGTGCTCAGTCCCTCCTGTACTCTTCACGCCACGACTGCATGGCCAGGCACGACTCCAACATCATCAACAAGTTTGCAGACGACACCAGTGGTAGGCCTGATCACCGACAACGACGAGACAGCCTATAGGGAGGAGGTCAAGACCTGCCGGGTAGTGCCAGAATAACAACCTTCCCTCAACGTAACCAAGACTAAGGAGATGATTGTGGACTACAGAGAAAAGGAGGACCGAGCAGTCCCCCATTCTCATCGATGGGGCGTGGTAGTGGAGCAAGTTGAGAGCTTCAAGTTCCTTGGTGTCCACATAACAACAAACTAGAATGGTCCAAACACATCAAGACATCGTGAAGAGGGCACGACAAAAGCCTATTCCCCTCAGGACACCTAAAAAGATTTGGCATGCGGTCTGAGATCCTCAAAAGGTTCTACAGCTGCAACATCGAGCATCCTGACTGGTTTGCATCACTGCCTGGTACGGCAATTGCTCGGCCTCTGACCGCAAGGCACTACAGAGGTAGTGCGTATGGCCCCAGTACATCACATGGGGCTAAGCGCCTGCCTGCCATCCAGGACCTCTACACCAGGCGGTGTCAGAGGAAGGTCCTAAAAATTGTCAACGACCCAGCCACCCAGACATAGACTGTTCTCTCTACACACATGGCAAGCGGTACCGGATGGCCAAAGTCTAGGACAAAAAGGCTTTTACAGTTTACAGTTTTTACCCCCAAGCCATAAGACTCCTGAACAATGGCTACCCGGACTATTTGCATTGTGTTCCCCCCCCCAACCCCTCTTTTTACGCTGCTGCTACTCTCTGTTTATCATATATGCATAGTCACTTTAACTATACATTCAGGTACATACTACCTCAATTGGGCCGACCAACCAGTGCTCCCGCACATTGGCTAACCGGGCTATCTGCATTGTGTCCCGCCACCCGCCACCCCCTCTTTTACGCTACTGCTACTCTCTGTTCATCATATATGCATAGTCAATTTAACCATATCTACATGTACATACTACCTCAATCAGCCTGACTAACCGGTGTCTGTATGTAGCATCGCTACTTTTAAAGCCTCGCTACTGTATATACCCTGTCTTTTTACTGTTGTTTTATTTCTTTACTTACCTATTGTTCACTGATAAAATAATTTAATGTTGAAAGATAATGATGAAATAATTCACTCTGAAACCTTATAATTGTATGAAATGGATTAGAATCATAACATTATTATTGATGTGTGTAGTTTTAGTCAGTATAATTATAATTAATGTGTGTAGTTTTAGTCAGAATTAGAGTAAAACAATATATCTGTACAATATATCTTTATAGTATCTTAAACACAGACTGTCTGTGCAAAATTCGGTGCCGACCTGGCTAGGCCTCTGAGAGATTTGGGAGGAGCGGGGAGTACTTCTCACGGTCTCCCTAATCTTGGGGGAGGACAGGGAGTACTTCTCACGGTCTCCCTAATCTTTGTCGGCTGGGTAGTGATACAGTATGTGCGTAGGATACCTGCTGTTTGTGTGTGAAGGTATGTGCGTAAGGAGCCAGTATAAAATGGATGGTTTTGTACAACGGACTAGGACGTCCTCGTGAATAAACATTCAACTATTGTTGGCTGGGCCTCTGTCTGTTTTCATTTCAACTGGTATCTTATAAATTCTGGGTTGCAGACAGTAGTTAATTGAGGTTCAGTTTATGAACATTGAGAACATAATTCTCATAACATTCACCTAACACCTTTTTTGCACTATTGGTTAGAGCCTGTAAGTAAGCATTTCACTGTAATACCTGTTGTATTCGGCACACGTGACAAATAAACTTTGATTTGATTTGAAACCTGACTCCGTTACACCAGCTCTGTCAGGAGGAATGGGCCAAAATTCACCCAACTTATTGTGGGAAGCTTGTGGAAGGCTACCTGAAACATTTGACCCAAGTTAAACAATGTATAGGCAATTCTACCAAATACTAATTGAGTGTATGTAAACTTCTGACCCACTGGGAATGTGATGAAAGAAATAAAAGCTGAAATAAATAATTCTCTCTACTATTATTCTGACATTTCACATTCTTAAAATGAAGTGGTGATCCTAACTGACATAATAATATACCTTGAATAGATAAGTATTCAACCCCCTGAGTCAATACTGTAAGAAACACCTTGGGAAGCGATTACAGCTGTGAGTCGTCTTGGGTAAGTCTCTAAGAGCTTTGCACACCTGGATTGTGCAATATTAGCCCATTAATATTTTCAAAATTCTTCAAGCCCTGTCAAGGTGTTGGGCATCCTGGCTAGGCAGCAATTTTCAAGTCTTGCCATAGATTTTCAAACAGATTTATGTCAACTTTTGGCCACTCTAGTTTCCAGTTTTTATTGTCACCTACACAAGTACAGTGAAATGTCTTTCTTGCTTGCTCTTTCCCAACAATGCAGTCATCAATATCAGTAGAACCATACAACATTTATAAAAAATTAAAGTAGATCAAAAACACACAATAAATAGAAATAAGATGAACACGAGAAAGTAAGTAAGCTACTGTATATACAGGGTGAGTTCCAGGGTCAGTGTCAATACCATATTTATAATGTTCAAGGATATTGGGTTAAATATGCATAGGGCAGGGATGGGCAACTGGCATCCCCTTTTGAAGTGCCAGCGGACCAATTTCCCTCCTAAAATATATATTTTTAAGGGAACTCCGTTGGGGTCTCAAATTACTGTTGAGAGTTAGATTAATAGACTACACAAGGTGCAATTTAGAAATTTGGTTGTGCATCAGCAGTCACTCAATTAGCCCATGTCAGCCAACATTCTTTAGATTGGTAAGTTAGTCTAGCGGCCAGCTATCTAAACTTGTAGTAAGCATGGTCGAATTACCTACCGGCGTGGTGTCAATGGTGTGCATACTGGGAGCGGAGTCAGGTGCAGGAGAGCAGGGAGTTGTGAACAGGCGCACACTTTATTGAGGCAGGAGAAACCAACAGACAGACACCCCTGCATCGAAATCTCCAGCCAAGAGGCAAAAGTGCAAAACGCGCAAACAGTCGCAATAATTAAGTTCAAACAAATAAACATACCTCGTGACTAAACACGGAATAAACGAACACCAGTCTAGCACGTCAAAATTGACACGTAACACAAAACAATTTCACACAAAGACATGAGGGGGAACAGAGGAATAAATACATGTAGTGTGATTGGGGAATGAAAACCAGGTGTGCAGGGAACAAGACAAAACAAATGGATAAATGAAAAATGGAGCGGCAATGGCTAGAAAGCCGGTGACGTCGACCGCCGAACGCCGCCCGAACAAGGAGAGGGACTGACTTTGGCGGAAGTCGCGACAGTACCCGCGCGCCGACACCGGCCTCGGGGATGACCCGGAGGGCGAGGCGCAGGGCGATCCGGCCGGCGACGGTGGAACTCCCGCAGCAGTTCAGGGTCCAACACATCCGCCCCCGGAATCCAGCACCTCTCCTCCGGACCGTACCCCTCCCACTCCACAAGGTACTGAAGGCCCCTCGCCCGACGCCTTGAATCAAAGATGGAATGGACGGAGTACGCCGGGGCCCCCGTGATGTCCAGAGGGGGCGGAGGAACCTCCCGCACCTCAGACTCCTGGAGCGGACCAACCACCACCGGCCTGAGGAGAGACACATGGAACGAGGGGTTAATATGGTAATCGGGGCTGTAACCTGTAACTTGTAACATACCTCGTTCACTCTCCTCAGGACTTTGAATGGCACCACAAACCGCAGACCCAGCAGGGCAGGCGGAGGTGCAGGTTTCGGGTCGAGAGCCAGACCCGGTCCCCCGGTGCAAACACCGGGGCCTCACTGCGGTGACGGTCCGCGCTGGTCTTTTGGCGCAGCGCTGCCTGCTGGAGGTGACCATGGGCGGCTTCCCATGTCTCCTCCACGCGCCTGAACCAATCGTCCACCGCAGGAGCCTCGGTCTGACTCTGATGCCACAGTGCCAGAACCGGCTGGTACCCCAATACACACTGAAAGGGGGAGAGGTTAGTGGAGGAGTGGCGGAGCGAGTTCTGCGCCATCTCTGCCCAGGGCGCGAACGCCGCCCACTCCCCCGGCCGGTCCTGGCAATAGTACCGCAGAAACCTGCCCACATCCTGGTTCACTCTTTCCACCTGCCCATTACTCTCGTGGTGAAAACCTGAGGTGAGGCTGATCGAGACCCCCAGAAGTTCCATGAACGCCCTCCAGACTCTCGAAGTGAACTGGGGACCTCGATCAGACACTATATCCTCAGGCACCCCGTAGTGCCGGAAGACGTGTGTAAACAGGGCCTCTGCAGTTTGTAGGGCCGTAGGGAGACCGGGCAGAGGGAGGAGACGACAGGACTTAGAAAAATGATCCACAACGACCAGGATCGTGGTGTTTCCCTGTGAAGGAGGAAGATCCGTCAGAAAATCCACTGACAGGTGTGACCAAGGCCGTTGTGGAACGGGTAAGGGATGTAGCTTACCTCTGGGCAGGTGTCTAGGAGCCTTACACTAGCCTTACACCAGAAAACCAGGTGTGCAGGGAACAAGACAAAACAAATGGATAAATAAAAAATGGAGCGGCGATGGCTAGAAAGCCGGTGACGTCGACCGCCGAAAGCCGCCCGAACAAGGAGAGGAGCCGACTTCGGCGGAGGTCGTGACACGTGGAGCCCATTGATCATCAGTTATATTAAAAACTGCAAACATTTGCCTCCACCCTATGGCAAAATGTATAGAATTGCAGGAAATTAGCTGTAAAACTGCAAATGTTTCTCTCCGCCCCATGGCAAAATGTGTAGAATTGCAGGAAATGAACTTGAGCCACTAGACTAACTTACTAATCTAAAAAAAATTGCTGACATGGACTAATTGAGTGACTAGAAAATTCAACCTTGTGTATTCTATTATTCTAACTGTCTAACAGTAAGTTGACATCACAACACCTACTCATTCCAGGGTTTTTCTTTATTTTTACTATTCTACATTGTAGAATAATAGTGAAGACATCAAAACTATGAAATAACACATATGGAATCATGTAGTAACCAAAACAGTGTTAAACAAATCAAAATATATTTTATATTTGAGATTCTTCAAAGTAGCCACCCTTTGCCTTGATGACAGCTTTGGACGCTCTTGGCATTCTCTCAACCAGCTTCATGAGGTAGTCACCTGGAATGCATTTCAATTAACAGCTGTGCATTGTTAAAAGTTCATTTGTGGAATTTCTTTCCTTAATGAGAGAGCCGTGCCTTGATTGTATTACTGTTGATGATATCTGGAAATGTGCATGTACACCCTGGCCCATCTACTGTTGCTAGCCCCAATTCTGAATTGTGCTCTGATATCTGCTTCACTGATTTCTGCTCTCATAAAAGCCTGGGTTTTCTGCACGTTAACACTAGAATCTTATTACCTAAAATGGATCAATTGATAGTGTGGGTTCACAGCTCCAATCCAGATGTGTTGGTCATTACTGAGACGTGGTTAAGGAAGTGTGTTTTGAATACTGATGTTAACCTTTCTGGTTATAACCTTTTTTGGCAATCTTTACCAAGGATCACCTTCAGTGCTCAGGTTGTCTCCAAACAATTTGATTTCTGGTTTTAAGCATTACACTTTCAAATAGCTCTTCGTTGACTGTTGCTGGGTGCTATCGTCCTCCATCAGCACCGGCCTGTACCCTACCTGCCCTAAGCTCTCTCCTGGACCCTTACACTAAGTCTGAATTTGTCCAGCTAGGTGGGACATACCTAAACTGGGACATGCTTAAACCACCTGACCAGTTCCTAAAGCAATGGGACTCCCTAAATCTTTCTCAGATTATCACCAATCCCACAAGGTGTGACTCCAAACACCCAGAAAAGGCTACTCTCCTCGACGTTATCCTCACAAATAATCCTGATAGGTATCAGTCTGGTGTTTTCTGTAATGACCTTACAGCCTAAGTTCGTAATGGCTGCTCAGTACAATCTGTCCTGCTTTGTCATAA
The DNA here is from genome assembly GCF_002910315.2 of Salvelinus sp. IW2-2015. Classification (NCBI taxonomy): domain Eukaryota; kingdom Metazoa; phylum Chordata; class Actinopteri; order Salmoniformes; family Salmonidae; genus Salvelinus; species Salvelinus sp. IW2-2015. The sequence goes on along the minus strand of NC_036854.1, from coordinate 23,394,946 downwards.
ACGCATGCTAAAAAACTTTAATAAGCAAGCCTTCCTTCCTGAAATGGCCTCTGTAAAATGGTATAGAATCAGCTTGATCCCCTCTGTCAAAGATGCTTGGACCTTCTTTTTTGAGATTTTCAGTGGTATTATTAACAAACACGCCCCCATAAAGAAAATGAGAATTAAAAACAGGTTCAGCCCCTGGTTCGACCGTGATCTTGCAGAGTTACTCCACCTCAAGAATTGCATTTGGCGAAAGGCTCAGCACATGCATACTCAGGGTGACTGGCTATCGTTCAGGCAAATGAGAAATAAGTGCACTCAGGCTATCCGGAATGCCAAAGTTAGTTACTTGAAGGAGCAGTTCTCTCTCTGTGGGTCTAACCCTAAGACAAAAATGGTTAAAGACATGGAGAATAAACCCTCCTCCTCACAGCTGCCCATGTCCCTTAATGTAGATGATGTGTTTGTTACTGACAAGAAGCACATGGCTGAGCTCTTTAATCACCACTTCATTAAGTCAGGATTCCTATTTGACTCAGCCATGCATCCATGCCAGTCCAACATTTCTTCATCTCCCACCCCTTCTAATGCAACTATCCCCAATGCTTCTCCCTCTTTTTACCCTGCCCCGCTACAAAGTTTCTCCCTGCAGGCAGTCACTGAGTCGGAGGTGCTAAAGGAGCTCCTTAAACTTGACCCCCCCAAAAATTTGGGTCAGATGGTTTAGACCCTTTCTTCTTTAAGGTTGCTGCCCCTATCATCACCAAGCCTATCTCCGACCTTTTTAACCTGTCTCTCCTTTCTGGGGAGGTTCCCATTGTTGGAAGGCAACCACAGTTCGTCCTTTATTTAAAGGGGGAGATCAAGCTGATCCTAACTGGTATAGGACTATTTCTATTCTGCCCTGTTTATCAAAAGTGTTGGAAAAACTTGTCAATAATCAACTGACTGGCTTTCTTGATGTCTATAGTATTCTCTCGGGTATGCAATCTGGTTTCCTCTCAGGTTATGGATGTGTCACTGCAACCTTAAAGGTCCTCAATGATGTCACCATTGCCCTTGATTCTAAGCAATATTCTGCTGCTATTTTTATTGACTTGGCCAAAGCTTTTGATACGGTAGACCATTCCATTCTTGTGAGCTGGCTAAGGAGTATTGGTGTCTCTGAATGGTCTTTGGCCTGGTTTGCTAACTACCTCTCTCAAAGAGTGCAGAGTGCAAAGTCAGAAAATGTTCTGTCTCAGCCACTGCCTGTCACCAAGGGAGTACCCCAAGGCTCAGTCCTAGGCCCCACGCTCTTCTCAATTTACATCAACAACATAGCTCAGGCAGTAGGAAGCTCTCTCATCCATTTATATGCAGATGATACAGTCTTATACTCAGCTGGCCCCTCCCTGGATTTTGTGTTAAATGCTCTACAACAAAGCTTTCTTAGTGTCCAACAAGCTTTCTCTACCCTTAACCTTGTTCTGAACACCTCCAAAACAAAGGTCATGGGGTTTGCTAGGATGAATGCCCCTCTTCCCACAGGTGTTATTACTACTTCTGAGGGTTTAGAGCTTGAGGTAGTCACCTCATACAAGTACTTGGGGGTATGGCTAGACGGTGCACTGTCCTTCTCTCCGCACTTATCAAAGCTGCAGGCTAAAGTTAAATCTAGACTTCGTTTCCTCTATCGTAATCGCTCCTCTTTCACCTCAGCTGCCAAACTAACCCTGATTCAGATGACCATCCTACCAATGCTAGATTACGGAGACATAATTTATAGATCGGCAGGTAAGGGTGCTCTCGAGCGGCTAGATGTTCTTTACCATTCGGTCATCAGATTTGCCACCAATGCTCCTTATAGGACACATCACTGAACTCTATACTCCTCTGTAAACTGTTCATCTCTTTATACCTGTCGCAAGACCCACTGGTTGATGCTTATTTATAAAACCCTCTTAGGCCTCACTCCCCCCTATCTGAAATATCTACTGCAGCCTTCATCCTCCACATACAACACCCGTTCTGCCAGTCACATTCTGTTAAAGGTCCCCATGAAAGCCTGTCGATCCCACTGAGGCGTGAGAGCCCGATGAGCCGGCTGAGTTGTAGATGCCTGACGAGCCGGCTGAGGTGTATGAACCTGACGATCCAGCAGAGGCCTGACGTCGGATGGGCGCCTGCCAAGCCAACCGGGGCAAGGAAACCTCTCGAGCCAGCTGGGGCGTGGAAGCCCAACATGCCGGCTGAGGCACCCTTGGTTCCATCGGCGGCGGCCCGCGGACCCGACGTCACCACCAACCGACAAGCTAGCACTCCCTGATACTTCATTTGGTGGCTTCAGCATTCTGTTAGAACCGACGCTGTAGTAGAGAAGCAAGTACAGAGAGGGAACATTTAATTTTGCACAGACATAGAACAGGACAGGAACAGCGTCAGAACCTGGTAACACAGCGGCATACAACAGTTAATGCTGAAGCGGGGAACAGAGCTGGGGAACAGACAGATATAGGGGAGGTAATAACACAGGTGATTGAGTCCAGGTGAGTCCAATGAATCACTGATGCGCGTGACGAGGGAATCAGGTATACATAATGATGGTGGCAGAAGTGCGTAGTGCAGGGCAGACTGGCGCCCTCGAGCACCAGGGAGGCAGAGCGGGAGAAGGCGTTACAGTATCTCAAAATCATGGTCTGTGGTCCAGATTCTATCTAAATCTAAGTGAAAATGATACAAATCTAAAAGTAAATCAAATCAAAATCAAATCAAACTTTATTTGTCACATGCAAATACAACAACCTTACCGTAAAATGCATACTTACAAGCCCTTAACCAACAGTGCAGTTCAAGAGGAGTTAAGAAAATATTTACCAAACTAAAGTAAAAAATAATAAAAAGATACACAATAAAATAACGAGGCTATATACAGGGGGTACTGGTACCAAGTCAATGTGCAGGGGTACAGGTTAGTCAAGGTAATTTGTACATGTAGGTAGGTGTGAAGTGACTATGCATAGATCATCAACAGCAAGAAGCAGCAGTGTACAAAACAAACGGTGTCAATGTAAATAGTCCGGTGGCCATTTGATTAATTGTTCAGCAGTCTTATGGCTTGGGGGTGGAAGCTGTTAAGGAGCCTTTTGGTCCTAGACTTAGCGCTCCGGTACCGCTTCCCGTGCGGTAGCAGAGAAAACAAAGAGTCTTTGACTTGGGTGACAGGAGTCTGACATTTTTGGGGGCTTTCCTCTGACACCGCCTATCATATAGGTCCTGGATGGCTGGAAGCTTGGCCCCAGTGATGTACTGGGCCATACGCACTACCTTCTGTAGCGCCTTATGGTCAGATGCCGAGCAGTTGCCATACCAGGCGGTGATGCAACCGGTCAGGATGCTCTCGAAGGTGCAGCTGTAGAACTTTTTGAGGATCTGGGGACCCATGCCAAATCTTTTCAGTCTTCCGAGGGGGAAAAGGTGTTGTTGTGCCCTCTTCACGAATGTCTTAACTTATTGCCATCTATGTAAAAATAGCCTACATAAAGCCAATACATAAAACATTGCATCCTGCAGGTAGAGAATATCTTGGTAAAAATAAATATCCTATAAATCACATTGACTAGGCATGGCATGTCTGCAACAAACTTTAAATATTGTACCAACTATCAACTGGGACGCCTTTCGTAATAGCAAGCTTGAAACATTGTATAATATATTCTGGGCCCTCAGAGTTTCCTGCGCCAGTGACCTCAGGACAGATACAGCTGTAGGTTATTTGTGCAAGGGATACGAAGTAATCAGATATTTTGCAGTGGATCAGAGCATTACATTTTTCCCTTTCATGCCGAGTGGTTATCGAAAGGGAGATAACCACTCGGCATGAAAGGGAAAAATGTAAATATCGTTGGAAAGCTGGAAATATTGTTCAAATACTGGAGGATCTGTTGTCATTCTCAATTGATTCTAAAAACAGACTTTGTTAACTTGCTGTTTGAGTTAAAGAAAAAATACTTTTGAGAAGCTCCACAGCTCATTAGTGGTGTTAATTATCAGACATCCCCAAATGGCTGGGCACATTCGCAGGCCATGTAGACTAGTCCTACTTCTATATGCATAATCAGGTGCTGGGTCCTTACTCAATATTGACAGGAACGTTTCAAACAAGAAGATAAATTGACAAAACTCATAAATGGAATGAAATAAACAAAAACGTGTTTCTCACAAGTGTAGCATAGGTTGTGAGTTCAGCAAAACACATGTCCACTCTGACAATGAGAACTGTAAATGACTGTAATAATAATACAGGTCCTAAAATTAACACCTGCCAAATGCTGGTAGATTTTGGCATTGGCGGGTAAGATTTCCATTTCACCAGCTACGTTGCCTGTTGGCCAGGGGTCCACAGTGCGAGCATTTCACTCGCATTTATGAATACAAATAGTAAAGTATGACCACATAGCAAAGTAAAAGCTGCTGTAACTGTTTTCAAAGTATCTCTGCCGTTTTGTTTCATAACTGTTAAATTAATCGCACAAAGTCGAATAACTACAAATCTTATAGCCTATCCCACCTCGAGCGCAGGTCTGCCTGGCTAGTGGATGTGCGCGTTCACGTGAAATATTCATTATTAGCAGCGCTGTGCACAGCATAACAGTTGGTAGAACAGTTGGTCTAATTTACTTGAAACGAAAGTCTACTGAAGAGAGTTTGTCCTTGTGTTTCTTGCCTATTTACATTGTTTTGTTCACAAACTAGGTTATTATTTAACATTTCCGTTTCAACATCTAGGGAAGAGAAGACAACGCAGCTATTGGTCAGACTCAATCTCACAGGCACATGACTCTTGAGTCGCGTTACCACGGTAACCCCCGCCCTTAAAGGGGCAGGTGAAATTTTTTTTGACTGATATTTTGGTTAAAAGACCACAAAAAATCTAAAATGAAACAATATACCACATAACTTCTTACTAGTAATACATTTATAGTTTTAGAAACATTACAAAGCAGGTCGATTTTTTAAATCTACCTGACACAGCGGCTGGTGGACCAAAAAGTTAATTTTAGGCCCTGATAATATATTGAATGCATTAACAGAAATGACCGTAACCAAACAAACATTGCAGATTAGACATTATGTGAATTAATGGCAAATGTAGGCTACTACTTGTGATATGTAATGGGGAATTGATACACAGCAAACAATGCACACAATTAAGTTATGAAACAATGAATACCCACAAAATGGCTTGAGAGAGGTTAAACAGTTTCTTCTGATAAGTCTCCAATATCAACATTTCCAAGCAAACAAAAACAGGGAGAATCTGTCGACATGCTGAGATAAAAGAACATACTCGATGCCTGATTTCGGCCAGCCTTCACAAGATCATAACATGCAAATATGTCCTCTTTTGTGTTTTACACCTTGAGCAGAGGAATTACATTTCAGAGTGCATGATATTCAGTTTCACTCGCATATAGTATGTTCTATGAATGGTCTTAAACTGCACTAATATAATATATTACTGCAGTTTAAAGACCATCCATAGAACATACTATATGCCAGTGAAACTGAATATGTCTGAGATATATATATATATATATATATATATATATATATATATTATATATATATATATATTTTATTTAACTATTGGCAAGTCAGTGAAGAACAAATTGTTATTTACAATGACGGCCTACCCCGGCCAAACCCGGACGACGTTGGGCCAATTGTGCGCCGCCCTATGGGACTCCCAATCACGGCCGGATGTGATACAGCCTGGAATTGAACCAGTGACGGTAGTGACGCCTCTTGCACTGAGATGCAGTGCCTAAGACTGCTGTGCCAGTCGGGAGCCCCCCTCGGGAACATAACTGGGCATTCAAACATATCTGTATCCATTCATCATCATCAATAGTGTCTCCCAGGTCTTCCTCACATTTGTGTTTGACATGTTTTGTGTCATCGGGAAAAGCCTCTATCAACCTTTGATACAGTTTGGAGATAAAACTTAAGGGTTGTCAGACTGCCTTAAAATAGTTTGTCTTGTCCAGTGTTTGCTGCACTGTTTGCTGTTTGGTGTGTTGTATCTGCAAAAGTTCACCTCAGCGCCGTCACAGACTGGTATTCCCCTGGTTGCCTGACCCTGCTGAGACCGCTGTCACCATCTTTTCCTTCTCAGATGAGGAATGACAAAGAATTACCTTGGTGTACATTTATACATTATATTATCCAATAATATAATCCATTGTTCAATAATTGAAATGTCCATTATTCCCAGACGCCGGAATGTAGCCTACCCATCAACTCAAGATGGAACTTTATATCCATTCAATGATTAATATAATATACTGCAAAACTCACCTGAGCTCCGTAGACTGGTCTTCACTGACTGTCTGACCCTGCTGGGACACCTGTCACCATCTGATCTTGCTAAGACATGATGAGCATAGTGTTGTGTACTGACTGTGCACCATGACAATGTAGCCTGTAGATATGTTTATACCGGGTCAGTGTGAAAAGTAGGGAATTAGTCAGTAATACTGACTAATAAAAGCTCACATTGCGCTGTCAAAACATTTCTGAATATCTTTCTTCAATCGTTTGGCTGCTGGTTTTATCATTTGATACAGGTCTAGTGTGATTGAGGCAAAAATAATAGCTAAAGTTAATGAGCTAGCTACCTAAGAAGTTATTTGGGGTATTTGTACTTTTCTTTACTATTTATATTTTTGACTACTTTTACTTCACTACATTCCTTAAGAAAATATTGTACTTTTTACTCCATACATTTTCCTTGACACCCAAAKGTACTTGTTACATTTTGAATGCTTAGCAGGACAGGACAATAGTCAAATTCATGCACTTAAGAACCAAACATCCCTGGTCATCTCTACTGCCTCTGGTCTGGTGGAGTCACTAAAAACAAATACTTTGTTTGTAAATGATGTCTGAGTGTTGGAGTGTGCCCCTGGCTTTCCGTAAAGAAAAAAGAAAATGGTGCCATCTGATTTGCTTAATGTAAGGAATTTGAAATTATTTATACTTTTACTTTTGATACTCAAGTATATTTTAAACCAAATACTTTTAGACTTTTACTCAAGTTGAATTTTACTGGGTGACTTTTACTTGTGAGTATCAGTGAGTAAGCCCACCAAAGCAAAACGTCTGAAAACGAAAAGGACTATGAATTTCCAGAACAGAAATCCAATGTTTATATAAAATGTCTGCCTTGACCCCTCCATTTTTTATTTTTTTTATTTTCTATTTTATTAGTATCCCCATTAGCTGTTGTGAAAGCAGCAGATACTCTTCCTGGGGTCCACACAAAGCATGAAACAATACAGAACATTAATAGACATGAAAAGCTCAAGGACAGAACTACATACATTTTAAAAAGGCACATGTAGCCTACATATCAATAAATACACTATATAGGTCTAATAGGGGAGAGGCATTTTGCCGTGAGGTGTTGCTTCATCTTTTCAATTGAGCAATATGAGATGGAAGGGAGTCCCATGCAATAATGGCTCTATACAATACTGTATGCTTTCTTGAATTTGTTCTGGATTTGGGGACTGTGAAAAGACCCCATGGTGGCATGTCTGGTGGGGTAAGTGTGTATTTCAAATCAAATCAAGTTTATTTTATATAGCCCTTCGTACATCAGCTAATATCTCGAAGTGCTGTACAGACACCCAGCCTAAAACCCCAAACAGCAAACAATGCAGGTGTAGAAGCACCTGCATTGCAGGTGTAGAAGCAATATTTCAGAGCTGTGTGTAAGCTGACAATGCAAACAATTTGCGATTTTGGGGTTTCTTATAAAAATAAAAAGTGATGCAGTCAGTCTCTTCTCAACTCTTAGCCAAGAGAGACTGGCATTCATCGTATTTATATAAGCCTTCTATTTACAACGAAGAGCAAGACATGCTGGGCCAGCTGCAGCTTAACTAGGTCTTTCAAATCAAATTGTATTTGTCACATGCGCCCAACACAACAGGTGTAGACCTTACAATGGAATGCTTACTTACAAGCCCTTAATCAACAATGCTTTAAGAAGTTAAGAAAATAAATACAAATAAGTAATAAGTAAAAAATTGAAAATAGAAAATAAAAGTACAAAATGATTAAAGAGCAGTAAAATAACAAGCGAGGCTATATACAGGGGGAAGCGGTACAGAGTCAATGTGCGGGGACACCGGTTAGTTGAGGTAATTGAGATAATATGTACATGTACAGTTGAAGTCAGAATCTTACATACACCTTAGCCAAATACATTTAAACTCAGTTTTTCACAATTCCTGACATTTAATCCTAGTAAAAATTCCCTGTTTTAGGTCAATTAGGATCACCACTTTATTTTAAGAATGTGAAATGTCAGAATAATAGTAGAGAGAATGATTTATTTCAGCTTCTATTTCTTTCATTGCATTCCCTGTGGGTTAGAAGTTTATGTAACAGTTTAACTGTACGTCCGTCCCCTCGCCCCGGACGCGAACCAGGGACCCTCTGCACACATCAACAACAGTCACCCACGAAGCATCGTTACCCATAGCTCCACAAAAGCCGCGGTCCTTGCAGAGCAAGGGGAACCACTACTTCAAAGTCTCAGAGCAAGTGACGTCACCGATTGAAAGGCTATTAGCGCGCACCACCGCTAACTAGCCAGCCATTTCACATCCGTTACATTTACATACATTCAATTAGCCTTTAAATTGTTTAACTTGGGTCGAACGTTTCGGGTAGCCTTCCACAAGCTTCCCACAATAAGTTGGGTGGATTTTGGCCCATTCCTCCTGACAGAGCTGGTGTAACTGAATCAGGTTTGTAGGGCTCCGTGCTCGCACACACTTTTTCAGTTCTGCCCACAGATTTTCTATGGGATTGAGGTCAGGGCTTTGTGATGGCCACTCCAATACCAGCCCCTCCTGCAGCAATGCACCCCCACAACATGATGCTGCCACCTCCGCGCTTCACGGTTGGGATGGTGTTCTTCGGCCTGCAAGCCTCCCCCTTTTTCCTCCAAACATAACAATGGTCATTATGGCCAAACAGTTCTATTTTTGTTTCATCAGACCAGAGGACATTTCTCCAAAAAGTACGATCTTTGTCCCCATGTGCAGTTGCAAACCATAGTCTGGCTTTTTTATGGCGGTTTTGGACCAGTGGCTTCTTCCTTGCCGAGCGGCCTTTCAGGTTATGTCGATATAGGACTCGTTTTACTGTTGGTATAGATACTTTTGTACCTGTTTCCTCCAGCATCTTCACAAGATCCTTTGCTGTTGTTCTGGGATTGATTTGCACTTTTCGCACCAAGGTACGTTCATCTCTAGGAGACAGAACACGTCTCCTTCCTGAGTGGTATGACGGCTGCGTGGTCCCATGGTATTTATACTTGCGTACTATTGTTTGTACAGATGAACGTGGTACCTTCAGGCGTTTGTAAACTGCTCCCAAGGATGAAACAGACTTGTGGAGGTCTATAATTTGTTTTCTGAGGTCTTGGCTGATTTCTTTTGATTTTCCAATGATGTCAAGCAAAGAGGCACTGAGTTCGAAGGGAGGCCTTGAAATACATCCACAGGTACACCTCCAATTGACTCAAATGATGTCAATTAGCCTATCAGAAGCTTCTAAAGCCATGACATCATTTTCTGGAATTTTCCAAGCTGTTTAAAGGCACAGTCAACTTAGTGTATGTGCACTTCTGACACACTGGAATTGTGATACAATTATAAGTGAAATAATCTTTCTGTAAACAATTGTTGGAAAAATTACTTAGGACATCTACTTTGTGCATGACACAACCGACTTGCCAAAACTATAGTTTGTTCACAAGAAKTTTGTGGAGTGGTTGAAAAACTAGTTTTCATGACTCCAACCTAAGTGTATGGAAACCGCAGACTTCAACTGTAGGTAGAGTTAAAGTGACTATGCATAGATTATGAACAGACAGTAGCAGCAGCGTAAAAGAGGGGTCTGGGTAGCCCTTTGATTATCTGTTCAGGAGTCTTATTGCTTGGGGTTAGAAGCTGTTAAGAAGCCTTTTGGACCTTGACTAGCCCCTCCGGTACCGCTTGCTGTGCGGTAGCAGAGAGAACAGATTACGACTAGGGTGGCTGGAGTCCTTGACAATTGTTGGGGCTTTCTCTGATACCGCCTGATWTAGCGGTCCTGGATGGCAGGAAGCTTGGCCCTGATGATGTACTGGGCCGTACGCATTACTCTCTGTCGTGCCTTGCAGTCGGAGGCCGAGCAGTTGCCATACCAGGCAGTGATGCAACCAATCAGGATGCTCTTGATGGTGCAGCTGTAGAACCTTTTGAAGATCTTTTCAGTCTCCCGAGGGGGAATAGGCTTTGTCGTGCCCTCTTCACGACTGTCTTGGTGTGTTTGGACCTTTCTAGTTTGTTGGGGATGTGGACACAAAGGAACTTGAAGCTTTCAACCTGTTCCACTACAGTCCCGTGCTCGGTCCTCCTTTTCCTGTAGTCCACAATCATCTCCTTTGTCTTGATCACGTTTAGGGAGAGATTGTTGTCCTGGCACCACACGACCAGGTCTCCGACCTCCCTATAGGCTCTCTCATCATTGTTGGTGATCAGGCCTACCACTGTTGTGTCATCGGCAAAGTTGATGATGGTGTTGGAGTCGTGCCTGGCCATGCAGTCATGAGTGAACAAGGAGTACAGGAGGGGACTGAGCACGCACCCCTGAGTGGCCCCTGTGTTGAGGATCAGAGTGGCGGGTGTGTTGTTTCCTTCCCTTACCACCTGGGGGCGGCCCGTCAGGAATGCCAGGATCCAGTTGTAGAGGGAGGTGTTTAGTCCCAGGGTCCTTAGCTTAGTGTTGAGCTTTGAGGGCACTATGGTGTTGAACGCTGAGCTATAATCAGTGAATAGCATTCTCACATAGGTGTTCCTTGCAGCACTCGACCACACGACTGGACAATAATCAAGATAAGACAAAACTACAGCCTGCAGGACTTTGCTTTCTGGAGTGTGGTGTCAAAAAAGCAGAAAATCTCATTATTACGGACAAACCTCTACCCATCTTTACAACCATTGCATTTATATGTTTTGACCATGACAGTTTTCAACCTAAGCTAACGCAAAGTAATTTGGTCTCCTCAACTTGTTCAACAGCCACACCATTCATTACCAGATTCAGCTGAAGTCTAGAATTTAGGGAATGATTTGTACCAAATACAATGTTTTTAGTTTTAGAGATGTTCAGGACCAGTTTATTACTGGCCACCCATTCCAAAACAGACTGCAACTCTTTGTTTATGGATTCAGTGACTTCATTAGCTGTGGTTGCTGATGCGTATACCGTTGAATCATCAGCATACATGCACACACGTGCTTAGTTTAATGCCAGTGGCAGGTCATTGGTAAAAATAGAAAATAGATGGCCTTGAGAGCTGCCTTGTGGTACACCACACTTTGCATGCTTGACATTAGACAAGTTTCCATTAAAGAAAACCCTTTGAGTTCTATTAGATATATAACTCTGAATCCACGATATGGCAGGTGTTGAAAAGCCTTAACACATAAACAACCATTCAAAAGTCCTTGTTTTTGAAAGAAAAACACATTTTTTGTCCATTAAAATAACATCAAATTAATCAGAAATACAGTGTAGACATTGTTAATGTTGTAAATGACTATTGTAGCTGGAAACGGCAGATTTTTTGATGGAATATCTACATAGGTGTACAGAGGCCCATTATCAGCAACCATCACTCCTGTGTTCCAATGGCACGTTGTGTTAACTCGTCAGTCTATTCTTGTTCTGAGAAATGGCTATTCCATGCCAGAAATGGCAAAAAATTGAAGATCTCGTACAATGCTGTGTACTACTCCCTTAACAGAACAGCACAAACTGGCGCTAACCAGAATAGAAAGAGGAGTGGGAGGCCCTGGTGCACAACTGAGCAAGAGGACAAGTACATTAGTGTCTAGTTTGAAAAACAGACGCCTCACAAGTCCTCAACTGACTGCTTCATTAAATAGTACCCGGAAAACACTAGTCTCAACGTCAACAGTGAAGAGGCGACTCCGGGATGCTGGCTTATACAGCAACACCTCTCCCATAAGCATTTATGTCTCTTCTATAGATATTATATCCTTGTGGATCATCAAATGAATTATCTAAGTGAGTTTCGGAAATGGCTAATATATGAATGTTATCTGATGTTAACAAGTTATTGTTTTCATGAAACTTATTTGTAAGGCTACATATATTTGTCACGCACTGACCGTAGAGAGCCTTTTTATGTCTCTATTTGGTTTGGTCAGGGTGCGATTTGGGTGGGCATTCTATGTTCTTTATATCTATGATTTGTGTTTCTATGTTTTGGCCGGGTATGGTTCTCAATCAGGGACAGCTGTCTATCGTTGTCTCTGATTGGGAATCATACTTAGGCAGCCCTTTTTCCCACCTGTGATTGTGGGTAGTTGACTTTTGTTAGTGGCACTTAGCCCGCGTAAGCTTCACGGTCGTTTATTTGATTTCTTGTTTTGTTGGCGACATTTTAAAATAAAAGGAAATGTATGCTCACCACACTGCACTTTGGTCCACTTCTTTCGACGGCCGTGACAATATTAATATGGGCTATTTTCAGCCCCTTCCTGGGTAGCTTATCAGAGATATAAATAATATGGAAAAGAGCAAACAAAGCAAGAAAAAATAAAATACATTCAGCAGTCCATTAATCAGTTGGTGTGTGTAAGTGTGTGCGTGTGCTGCGGGAGTTGAAGCTACGAACCCATAGGCTTGGCTCTCTCATCCTTTTCAGACTTTTGGGAGGGAGGGTGGACAATGAGCTTGTCATAGCGGATGTAAGTAATGTCCCCACGCGCTCTGACAGCTTTCATGGCTTGGATAAGTTCTTTCCTCTTCTGGTGTACAGCTTCAGGATAGTCCTCGTTCCTCTTAAGTTCTTGGCTCTTTCCAGAACAGCTGCCTTGTCCTCAGGAGCTTGACCACTATCGGCCTGGGCCTGTCACCTGGGCTGGTGGTGGGTTTACCAGTTCTGTGGGCTCGCTCTCCCTCAATCTTCCTGTGGTCCATCTTCAGTTTCTCAAATATCATTTCCCTCACACTCTATCCAGGTCTCATATGAAGACTCTGCAATTCCTTCCACAACCATGTTGTTCCACCTTCAGTGTCCCTCAAGATAATCTGATTTCTCCATCATGGATTCACATACAGAACTGATGTCCTTTCTCAATGACTTAACGATTGCTGCCATCTTGGCGTTCTCCTGTTTAAACTCATCGAGCTGACCCTGGGCGAACTGCCAACTGTTCTTCATGTCCTGAACCTCTCTGGTCATGTGGTAAAAAAATTTTTATACATTTTTTGTTGACTCCACCAGTATTTGGACAAAGATTTAAAGATAAATGGCCAACCTCATCGCGGGCTGCGTTCAAGCCCTCAAGAAAACCCCGCTAGCTTGATAGGCACCCAGCTAGCAGCTATGCTTGCTGCTACACCAAACAGCTCCTCAGACCCGGCCTTGTTCAGCAGAATCACTGGACAGATAGTAGTAGTCCCAATAACGGATGCCAACCACGTCACGGGATCCAAACTCAAAAGGAGGCTAGCTACTAAGAAACTTTTCAATATACTTTCAAAACTTTCCAAAACAACAAACCGAGCTCTCCCTTTTTCTGCGTTCAACATGAAGTGACGTGAATTAATGTTAGCAGTCTAATAAGTCAAATTAATATAGGAAAACATCATAATAAACTAATCATGATTTTCAGTTCAGAATGCAGTTAATTTAATCAGCTGTGTTGATTAGGGATGGGGAAAAAGTGTGACACCAGTTGCCGATCCCTGCTATAGGCTATACTGAAGATCTACCCAAGGTTGAACTTTAAGGCAAGGGCATCTTTTAAAACTATTTTGATATTCACCTCATGTCTTGATAATATGCATGAGAATTGTTCCCATTTTCAATAAAAAATATACCTGAGAGATTCGCAAGAATATAACATTGGAATGTTGTAAAGTGCTGCCCTACCGTGGCTGGTGAGGACACTCAGGTGAATAATAATAGGCACACAAACTGAAGAAGACCATTTTAGTATTTTATTAACTTAAGATTCTCACCAGCCAGGCAGACCAACAAACAGTACAATAGGCTATACATTGCACAAGAAGAGTATAGGCTATTTTAAGATATTTAAGAGAATGAATGCAAACGTATGTTGCTAATGAACAATAACGAGGCCCAATCCATTACCTTTGAAACTATCCTCTTTGAACTGCCAGATCTGAATAAATGGGTTGGATGGATAGTGTCGATTGTCCAGCTATCAAATTGCAAGTAGTTCATATGCTAATAATCCAAATAATCTGCTTAAAAAGACCTTGCACTGCTACCCTCAGTATTCATTATTCTTACAGGTAAGCTGTTCTAATTCTTACAGGCTGATGAGCTGTTCTAAGTCTAATATCTAGAAAAACTATTTTAGGAGGGACCATCCTACTACTCTCCTCAAATCACTGTGTCCTACTACTCTCATTACCAATGGGAACTGTTGACACGGCTGGCAAGCTATCTTCCAAGGAGCATCTTCCAGAGTGAACAACAGTAGAAGACGGGAAAGGGGAGATGCCTTTCGGACAATCAGAGCCATACAAGCGAAATGCTGAAAGGCCAACAACCTTCCTAAGGAGGGCTGGTTCCGACAGAGATAAACAGCGATCGAAGGCAGTCACACGTAAATACATTCATGATTTTCTTGTGCAAAGTATATGATTACTGTGAGAATAGTTTCTAAAGTGTATCAATGATACGTGTCTCTTTCTATCTCCATGTTGTTGTGTAAAAAGCCACCATATTGTGTCAGTCCGTGTGTATGTTTATTCTGTGCTATTATTTAGTTAGCTAGTAAATAAGTAATTAACCAATTTGTGTAGTACTGAATCATAAGTCAGGCTGGGGTTTTTGCAGATCCAAGAAGGTTACGACTGTTCAGAATGACGATATGATAAGAGGTTATGATTTGATACATTGACTGTATAATGGATGTGATAGGTAAAGACCTGAGAGTTTAATTCGGGAGATGGCAACTCTTTAACAACCACTCTCGTTGTGCCCCAAATTCCTAATGAGTTAATTGTTACATTAACAATTAAACACACAATACCGGTCAAAAGTTTTAGAACACCTACTCATTCAAAAGTTTATTTATTTGTACTATTTTCTACATTGTAGAATAATAGTGAAGACATAAAAACTATGAAATCATGTAGTAACCAAAAAAGTTTTAAACAAATCTAAATATATTTTAGATTTGAGATTCTTCAAATAGCCACCCTTTGCCTTGATGACAGCATTGCACAGTCTTGGCATTCTCTCAACCAACATCACCTGGATTGCTTTTCCAACAGCCTTAAAGTAGTTTGCACATATTCTGAGCACTTGTTGACTGCTTTTCCTTAACTCTGCGGTCAAACTCATCCCAAACCATCTCAACTTGGTTGAGGTCGCGGAATTGTGGAGGCCAGGTCATCTGATGCAGCACTCCATCACTCTGCTTCCTGATGAAATAGCCCTTACACAGCCTGGAGGTGTGTTGGGTCATTGTCCTGTTGAAAAACAAATGATAGTCCCACTAAGTCCAAACCAGATGGGATGGCGTTCACATAAACTACTGGCTGTATGAGAACGAGTGATGAGCGTTTGGAACAATACTGTCTGTATCCAAGGCTCACACCAATTGTTCACATAACAACAGAATGCAACTGAAGAGAGATAAGACAACCAATTTGCTAGTTACAGCATCAGCGGAAAGACACAAGAGAGTAGAAAGGCAGTTTTCCATTTACAGCAGCGCGTCCCCTGACCACGGAGACAGGGCTGAGAAGGTGATGAAGCGTACTTCATGAGCAGTTACTGAAAAATAACTGGCATTTGGAAAGTTTGAGGTGAGGGAACGAGTATTGTTAGCATTGTTAAGTGACGTTATCTTGCTAGCTGGATTGAATTCTCCATTAGCTAGCCAGAGAAATGTTGAGCAACATTAGCAAACTTAACTGATCAAATATTTGAGTTCATTGTGTGAAGATTAGCTGGCTAATAAAGTCAGACAGCTAACTTTAGCTAGCTAACGGTACAACATCAGATGAGCTAACATCAGTAAACTAACCAATTCGCTATAGTATTATCTGGTATAACGTTACAACTCCTTGCCGTTCTTTGCGTTAGTTGCTTACTGGACCCTGGCAATCTGTGTGAAATGTTGACTAGTTAACTAGCTAACGAACTAAATACTATCTGTGAACTCATGTTTTCCCTCTACAATATGTGGTTAATTTTCAAGTGGATGTTAAACAAGTGGATTCAGTGATCAAGCGTAGCTGGAGCTGGCTTAAGCTGGATGCCACTATAGAGGTGAAAGGAACACCACACTTTCCCTCTTACTCAATACAATGGATAAAAAGGGGTATGCCAGGTGTACTCTCTGCCTGAAAGAGATAAATTATGACAAGAAAGAGTATCATGCTCTGCTGGCACATTGTAGAACAGATGTCCACAGGTAAAAAGTGTACAATGTAGTAACCTGCAGTGTAGCCCAAAGAAATTGCTTTTGTTGTGTTGAACTTGACAGTACCACTTGTGTCTGTCTGAGTGAGGGAGAATTATAAAAAAGTTTACTCTGTGAATGTTATTTTTGCACACATGTAGCCTTGTGCACTTGATCGATGTCTACTATAGTGGCCACTATAATAGAGCAAAAATAGAATGCCTGTTTGATCATTCGGGCACAGTACTATGGGTGACTTCCCCTATAGAGCGGCTGTCCAGTGCCCTAGCATCCATGGGGACAGAGAGAGGGTGAGTGGGAATACCAAGCTCCGAAGCAATAGTGGCATCCATAAAAAAAACTCTCATCAGCCCCAGAGTCGATGAGCACTCGGAGAGACTTAGATTGGTCTCCCCACAGCACAAGGACATAAAAGGGTGTGCGGGTGATGGAAATTAGGGAACTCCCAGTCTGACTCACCATAGTACTGGTACTCACTAGGGACAAGGGTTTCCTAATAGAGCAGATAGCTATAAAAATGTCCTGCCCCTCCACAGTACAGAAAACAGTTATTATTCAACCTCCGTGAGCGCTCCCAAACTGAGCCTAGTTTTTCATAACTGCATAGGCTCAGGAGTATCCAACTCGCCCATCGTAGATTCACAAGAGAGCTCGAGTGGCCTCGACTCCTCTCGGAAGAGCTGCCTTCTGAAACCTCCAGATTTCATAGGAGGTGAACGCGCCATATCGGGTGCACGAGACCAGACCTCCTCTCACTCTTGCGTTCCCTTAAGTGTCCATCAATCTTAATGGTTAAGGCGATAAGGAAGTCAAGGTCCACCGGCAGTTCCCGAGCAGCTAGCTCATCCTTTATCTCCTCAGATAATCCGTGCAGAAAAGTATCAAAATGAGACTCCGGATTCCAAGCACTCTCGGCAGCCAACGTGCGAAAGTCCACCGCGTAGTCTGCCACACTACGGGGGTTTTGACTTAAGTCAAGCAGTTTGCTGGCTGCCTTTCTCCCGGATACCGGAGACAAACTTCTCACCTCTGCCATGAATTTCTCCAAATTACAGCAAATGGCAGATTGTTGTTCCCAAACTGCCGTAGCCCAGGAGAGCGCCCTTCTCAACATTAGCGTAATTATATACGCTATCTTCGATCGGTCTGAAGAAAACAAAGATGGCTGTAGCTCAAAAATAAGCGAGCACTGAGAAAGAAAACCCCGGCAGGTACCAGGATTCCCAGAATATCGCTCTGGAGGAGGTCAGCAGGGTTCACAGGGAGTTGGGACAGGCTGTACAAACTCACCACAGACAATAGAATAATTACTTGGTGATTGCGGTTTTTCAGAGGTGGCAGACAGTCTGAGCTAACTCCCTGATTTGCTCCATAATAGCCTTTAACCCATGGTCGTGGCGTTCCGTCAAGGAACTGAGCCCCTTCCAAAAGGCCCTGTAGCAACTCCTGATGTCTCCCAATGGTGGCTGCCTGCAGGGAGACAGCGTGGCGGAGCTGGTCGAAGTCTGCTGGGTCTGTCATGGCCAGTTCGTATTATCATGACACAAAGTGAGACCCAGATGCAGACACAGGAGGCAGATGGTTGGAGTCTTACAATATTTATTAATCCAATAGGGGAAGGCAAGAGAATGGTCGTGGACAGGCAAAAGGGTCAAAACCAGTTCAGAGTCCAAAAGGTACCGAATGGCAGGCAGAATCAAGGTCAGGGCAGGCAGGATCATCAGGCAGGCGGGAAAGTAGTCCAGAGTCAGGCAGGGGTCAAAACGTGGAGGACTATCAAAAAGAGAATAGCAAAAAGAGTACGGGAAAAACATGCTGGTTGACATGACTAACATACAAGACGAACTGGCACAGAGAGACAGGAAACACAGGGATAAATACACTGGGGAGAATAAGCGACACCTGGAGGGGGTGGAGACAATCACAAGGACAGGTGAAACAGATCAGGGCATGACAGAATAGTTCTATTTATCCTACAGCTATTATATGCAGTAATCATTAGCCTATGAACCAGAGTTACACTGTTAGCACTGAGGCGGTCTGCCCTTAGTAGGAAGACCACTTTGTGCAGCTCACCCTGCTCTATCAGCTCCAATATAAATAACATGAGTACGTCTACTTCTTCCCAGTAAAGCATTAAAAACAATCAAGCAACCCAGAAATGTGCTATAAATATCCCATATTAACATATGCAGCCTGAGAAACAAGGTCCATGAAGTTAATAACATTTGTAACATTCATATTCTGACTATCTCTGAAACTCACTTAGATAATTCCTTTGATGATACAATGGTAGCAATACATGGTTATAACATCTACCGAAAATGCCAAAGGGGCGGTGTTGCAGTCTATATTCAGAACCACATTCCTGTAAAGCTTAGAGACGATATAATGTTAAATACTGTTGAAGCAATATGGCTACAGGTTCATCTATTTCACCTAAAGCCCATTCCTGTGGGAAGCTGCTATAGACCACCAAGTGCTAACAGTCAGTATCTTGATAATATGTGTGAAATGCTTGATAATGTATGTGTCAGGACCCGGTGCGAGAAACAGTCACTAATAATCGTCAGAACCCAGAAGATGAGGCAGACACAGCAGTACTAGAGATGGTGGTTTAATWAAAGAACAAAATCTTCAGGCAAAGAAACTAAATCCYKAATGTCCAAAAATAAAGCCAAAAGGCACAAAATGGAAATCCTCCAAAATACAAAAGAAACTCCACAAAGTGGTAAAAAACAGCAGGGAAAAACAAACCTCAAAAGACTACTCAAATAATACACAAGAACTAAACCAGAGAACCTCTGGAAAATCCAACAAGAGAAATATCTGAATAAAACAAGGCTGGGGCTGGGTGCTAACTTACAAACACGGAGCAAGGAACTGAGGAACACACAGGGTTTAAATACTAACAAGGGAATAACCTACAGGTGCAAACAATAATTAGAGCAAGAAAAACAAAAGGTACAAAAAAGGTGCAATGGGGACATCTAGTGACCAAAACCCGAACAGTCTTGGCCAAAACCTGACAGTATGTGATATCAACAGAGAAGTATATTTTCTGGGTGATTAAAATATTGACTGGCTATCATCAAGCTGCCCACTCAAGAAAAAACTTCAAACTGTAACCAGTGCCTGCAATCTGGTTCAGGTTGTCAGTAAACCTACCAGGGTAGTTACAAACAGCACAGGAATTAAATCATCAACATGTATGGATGTCACGACTTCCCCCGAAGTCGGTCCCTCTCCTTGTTCGGGCGGCGTTCGGCGGTCGACGTCACCGGTCTTCTAGCCATCGCCACCTTTTATTTTGTCTTGTTTTCCCGCACACCTGGTTCACATTCCCTCATCAGTATATTACCCTCTGTTTCCCTCATGTCTGTGTGTGGAATTGTTCTTTGTCTAGGGTGTTACTCTACAGGCTGGCTTGCGCTAGGTTTGTTTCAAACCTAGGTTTGTTTTGTTTAATCCGGTTCATGTTACTGTGGTTGTGCTGTGCCTGTGCCTTTGGGCCAGGGTGTATATTAAAGTTCTCCTGTTATCACCCATCTCTGCTCTCCTGCGCCTGACTTCCCGGCAACCAGTCACTCACCCCGTTACAATTGATCACATCTTTACTAATGCTGCAGAAATTTGCTTTAAGCAGTATCCAAATACATAGGATGTAGTGATCACAATATAATAGCCATATCTAGGAAAACCAAAGTTCCAAGGGCTGGTTCTAATATAGTGTATGAGGTAATACAATAAGTTTTGTAGTGATTCATATGTTGATGATGTAAAGAATATTTGCTGGTCTGTGGTGTGTAATGAGGAGCAACCAGATGCTGCACTTGACACATTTATGAAATGGCTTATTCCAGTTACTAATAAGCATGCACCCATTAAGAAAATGACTGTAAAAACTGTTAAATCCCATTGGATTGATGAGGTATTGGAAAATTGTATGGTTAAGAGGGATGAGGCAAAAGGTATGGCAAATAAGTCTATAAGCCCAACTGATTGGCAAACGTTCTGCTAATTAAGAAATCATTTGACTAAACAAAAAATATATTTTTTTACTATACTATGAAACAAAGATAAGTTATATAAAGAATGACAGTAAAAAGCTTTGGGGCACCTTAAATAAAATTTTGGGAAAAAAAGACAACTCGGCTCCATCATTCATTGAAACAGATGGCTAGTGAAAGTGGCAGGTGATACATTTTTTACATCAATTTTTCCATTATTAAAGTGGCTGGAGTTGAGTCAGTATGTTGGCAGCAGCCACTCAATGTTACTGGTGGCTGTTTAACAGTCTGATGGCCTTGAGATAGAAGCTGTTTTTCAGTCTCTCGGTCCCTGCTTTGATGCACCTGTACTGACCTCGCCTTCTGYATGATAGCGGGGTGAACAGGCAGTGGCTCGGGTGGTTGTTGTCCTTGATGATCTTTATGCCTTCCTGTGACATCGGGTGGTGTAGGTGTCCTGGAGGGCAGGTAGTTTGCCCCCGGTGATGCGTTGTGCAGACCTCACTACCCTCTGGAGAGCCTTACGGTTGTGGGRGGAGCAGTTGCCGTACCAGGCGGTGATACAGCCCGACAGGATGCTCTCTATTGTGCATCTGTAAAAGTGTGTGAGTGCTTTTGGTGACAAGCCAAATTTCTTCAGCCTCCTGAGGTTGAAGAGGCGCCGCTGCACCTTCTTCACTACGCTGTCTGTGTGGGTGGACCAATTCAGTTTGTCTGTGATGTGTACGCCGAGGAACTTAAAACTTACTACCCTCTCCACTACTGTCCACGGCCCTGCAGCGCCCCCAACACACCCCACTCAGCTTTASGATCTTAGTCAAATATTCTTTATTGGTTTCAGGTGTGTTATGCCAAGGCCAGTGTCAACCAATGGTACGGCAGACCCCTAAGGTTCAGGACTGAGCTGCCCAACAGTTAGGGATTGCTTAAATAGATATCTCCCCTTTTCAATACAGACTCCTTTTGTCATAGTGTATTCCATATAAGGCATCCAGACCTTATGAAAGTTGCACAGTATACCATTAATCTTGTAATAAATCAAATGGAGTGATACATAACTTGACATTCATTTCATCCATTGTGGGAGGATAACCAACCTTCCAATTAATGGCAATGCATTTCTTAGCCGCTGTAAATGCTGGGTTACACAATTTCTTCTGATAAGTCTCCAGTATCAACATTTCCAAGCAAACAATAACAGGGAGAAGGGAGAACCTGTCAACATCCTGTGATAAAAGAACATACTCTTTGCCCGAATTCAGCCAGCCTTCACAAGACCATAACATATGCAATTATGTCCCCTTTTGCGTTTTACACCTCCAGCAAAATAATTACATTTCTGTGTGCATGAAATTCAGTTTCACTGGCACATAGTACATTCTATGTGTCGTGTCTTTGCTATCATTAAATTGAAGACTTATAGTTTATATCAAAGATTCCTGTAATT
The DNA here is from genome assembly GCF_002910315.2 of Salvelinus sp. IW2-2015. NCBI lineage: Eukaryota > Metazoa > Chordata > Actinopteri > Salmoniformes > Salmonidae > Salvelinus > Salvelinus sp. IW2-2015. The sequence goes on along the minus strand of NC_036854.1, from coordinate 23,372,960 downwards.
AGGGATTACGCGATCAACTGATTAATAACGTAACTAATTAACTATGAATTTTGGGGGCACCAGGGAAAGTAGTCAGATTACAAAGTTATAATTTCCCAATATAACCTTTCAGATATTTTCATATCTGATCACTAGTCTTCTGATTAATGATTTATTTATTTTACCTCACGTTAGTCTCATTCCAAACGTCATAAATTGTTGGTTATCTGCACGAACCCAGTCTTCACTATGAGTCATCCATACATCAATTGTCTTAAATTATTTATTTATTACTAACTAAGTAATTCACAGAAATGCATAAACAAACAAACAAACTTAAAATGGTTACATGAAATGATGGGAGAAATATGCCCTAGTGGGCTGAACCAGCATGGCGGCTTGTTAGACAAAGGGAAAATTGGGTTCGACTAAGAAGTCACTACAGAGTCCATAATTATAACAATTGACATGCTAATCCTTTACACATGAACGCTCACTCATTCGGGAACAATTGCAATCAATATATATATATTTACGCTCAGTGTGTCGTCTTGATCGCTGGAGAGAAGTTAGTTTTTGTTGGAGAGTTTGGTCCGTCTTTCTGTCTTGGTTATTGTGGATAGTTCAGAGTGACATTCGTTATAGAATGGATGTTTCGGCGGTTGTCGTTCTTCGAGTTCAATGATACTGAATTCCTAGCTGCAGACTAGTAGTCAATATCAAAGACTTGTTCTTATTCGTCTAAGAGTTTAACCACATGGTATGGTTAAAGATTCAGCAATGGTACTTAACCTTCGTTCTCCTCCTATGGAGAAAAAACATGGTCTGCTGATAATTTCTCAAAGTTGGGTTTAATTCGGAATTGCAGAAAGGGGCTGTCCCAGGATGTCTGACCCAACTGGCTCAATCCTCGGATTTAGTTCAAATCAAAAGGGATTTGTATTTTTCTTCATTAAACAGTCCAAAATCATATTACACAATTATACAAACAGTATCATACTCACTCATTCATTTTATACAACAATCAGATGTAAACCTCATATCTGAGGTTATTATATAAACAGCGGTATGGTAATGTAGCCACACAGTCTCCCATGAGTTTCCCACGTGGTGACAAACGGGCATGTCAATAGCTGGAATCTTCAKCGATCTTTTATACTTTTTCCGGAACATGAAATCTGTTCGTACCTCAAGCTCTGTGAGGTGGAAGAAACCTCTTTGTCCTGAAAGTTTACCCTCTCTCTAATACTGTTTGGCCATGAGGAGATTCTCAGGAATTTACGACGTCTCTCTGTGACCATAGCATGGGTTGTAGGGGGCAGGGAGAGGCAGGGAGAGGCAGGGAGAGGGGGATGGGGCTTGCTATACCCAAGCAGGCAACGTCATGACATATGGATGGTCTTAAACTGCAGTCGTTTATGTCTGAGATTATATGAACATGAGTGTGCATTCTAACATATCTGTATCCATTCATCATCATCAATAGCGTCTCCCAGGTCTTCCTCACATTTTTGTTTTACATGTTTTGTGTCATCGGGACTCTATCAACCATTGATACAGTTTTGAAAACAACTTAGAGTTTTGTCAGACTGCTTTAAAATAGTTTCAATCTTTGAATCTCCTTGCTTGTCCAGTATTTACAAATACAAAAATTCACCTCAGCTCCATCACAGACTGGTCTTCCCTGGCTACCTGACACTGATGAGACCCCTGTCACCATCTGATCCTGCTCAGATGATGCATGACAAAGATTTACATTGGTGTACATTTATACATTTTATTATCCATGAATAGAATAAAGGGATCAACAATTTAAATTACCATTATTCCCATACCCCAGACTATAGCCTACCCATCAACTCAAGATGTAACTTTAAAACCATTCACTGATTGTTATAATATACTGCAAAATTCACCTGAGCTCTGTAGACTAGTCTTCCCTGCATGTCTGATCCTTCCCTACATATGATCCTGCTAAGAAATTATGAGCATAGTGTTATGTACTGACTGTGCATCATGACCTGTTTATACCGTGTCGGTGTGAAAAGTAGGGAATTAGCTACGGAAACTGACAGATCAATAATGTTACATTGCTATACTAACTAATAAAAACTCACATTGCATTGAAAAAAGGTCAGAATATCGGTCTTCAATCTTTTGGCCGCTGGTTTCATCATTAATTCAGGTCTAGTGTGATTGAGGGTAAAAAAAATAGCTAAAGTTAGTGAGCTAGCTAGGTAACGTTAGCCAACTTTTGGCTAGCTCTGCTAGCTAATGGTACAATAGTACATCATCAAATGTACTTGTGTTGAAATGGGAATAAACAAAGGCTACAAAACATTTCTATACACAAAACAGCTGTTGCTAGAGGATAGCTAGAGCTGAACTGGCTGTGGTAGCTATTAGCTAGCTAACTAGCTGCTAGTAGTTCATTCACTTCAGTCGAGAGGGAATGAAACATTAGCTAACGTAACAAGTCAGTTATACTACTAGCTCAGCACTGAGAATACTATATATTTTTTCTGTCAAACAGCAGTTACCTTGCCAGCAGGGGCGAAAATCTGATATCAACCTTGGAGGGGACAATTACATTAAATTTTCTCAAGAGCAAGGGGACACCAAAAGTAGTGCTGTAACACATAGTATACGTTGTTATATGTTAAATGTATATTGAGGAACCATAATTCCTACAACTGGATAATTGATAGGTACAGTAGTTAACTGAAGGGTTCTGAAGGGCCGTCTTTCGGATGGGACGTTAAACGGGTGTCCTGACTCTCTGAGGTCATTAAAGATCCCATGGCACTTATCGTAAGAGTAGGGGTGTTAACCCCGGTGTCCTGGCTAAATTCCCAATCTGGCCCTCAACCATCACGGTCACCTAATAATCCCCAGTTTACAATTGGCTCATTCATCCCCCTCCTCTCCCCTGTAACTATTCCCCAGGTCGTTGCTGCAAATGAGAACGTGTTCTCAGTCAACTTACCTGGTAAAATAACGGTTAAATAAAATAAAATAAAAAAGAGGGCACGACAAAGCCTATTCCCCCTCAGGAGACTGAAAAGATTTGGCATGGGTTCTCAGATCCTCAAAAAGTTCTACAGCTGCACCATTGAGAGCATCGTGACTCGTTGCATCACTGCCTGGTATGGCAACTGCTCGGCCTCTGACCGCAAGGCACTATAGATGGTAATGCGCATGGCCCAGTACATCACTGGGGCCAAGCTTCCTGCCATCCAGGACCTCTATACCAGGCGGTGTCAGATGAAGGACATTTTTCAAAGACTCCAGCCACCCTAGTCATAGACTGTTCTCTCTGCTACCGCACGGCAAGCGGTACCGGAGTGCCAAGTCTAGGTCCAAAAGGCTGCTTAACAGTTTTTACCCCCAAGCCATAAGACTCCTGAACAGCTAATCAAATGGCTACCCAGACTATTTGTATTGCCCCCCTCTGTTACGCTGCTGCTACTCTCTGTTATTATCTATGCATAGTCACTTTAATAACTCTACCTACATGTAAATATTACCTCAACTAACCGGTGCCTCGACTAACCGGTGCCCCCGCACATTGACTCTGTACCGGTACCCCCTGTATATAGCCTCACTATTGTTATTTTACTGCTGCTCTTTAATTATTTGCTACTTTTATTTTAAATTAAACACTTCTTTTTCTTAAAACTGCATTGTTGGTTAAGCATTTCTCTGTCGTATTTGGCGCATTTTATTTTATTTGATTAGGCCTCTCCCCCCCAAAAAACACCCATTCCACTATTTAAATCTTCTTACGGCTAGGGTCCTTTTTTTCTCAATTTCCGCCTGACTGACTTGCCCAAAGTAAACTGCCTGGCCCTGAAGCCAGGATATGCATATAATTGGTACCATTGGAAAGAAGATACTCTGAAGTTTGTAGAAATTTTAAAATAATGTAGGAGACTACAACACAATAGATATGGTAGAAGAAAATCCAAAGAAAAACCCACCAGAATTTTTTTTTTTTTTGGAGAGCCCATGCTCTTCTAATGGAAAGTATAGGGAAATAATTAAATCTAACTCCCAGCATGCTATTCCTATGGCTTCCACTCTGTGTCAGTAGTCTTTGTTCAAGGTTTCAGGCTTGTTTCTTCCAAAACGAGTAAGAATAATGAGTTTTAGTACAAGGACACCTGCTTGGAAATTCGTGTGCGCCCGCAATGAAGACAACGCGCACATGCTAATATTAGTTTCCTACTGAACATACTTCTTTCCGTATGAAATATTATAGTTTGATTACATTTTAGGGTATCTGAGGATTAAATAGAAATGTATTTTGACTTGTTAAAACAAAGTTTAGGGGTAGATTTTCAGATTCCTATCTTGGCATGTTGAACAAGTGGATTACTCAAATCGATGGCGCCAACGAAACTGACTTTTTGGGATATAAAGAAGGATTTTATCGAACAAAACGACACTACATGTTATAGCTGGGACCCATTGGATGACAAATCAGAGGAAGATTTTCAAAAAGTAAGTGAATATTTAAATCGCTATTTGTGAATTTATGAAACCTGTGCCGGTGGAAAAATATTTTGATGTGGGGCACCGTCCTCAAACAATCGCATGACATGCTTTCGCTGTAAAGCCTACTGTAAATCTGACAGTGCAGTTAGATTAACAAGAATTTAAGCTTTCAACTGTCATAAGACACTTGTATGTATCTAAATGTTCAATATCCATCATTTTTATGATTATTTATTTGAATTGTACGCCCTACATTGTCACCGGAAGTTGTCCCGCTAGCGGGACGCCTAGCATTAAGAAGTTTTAACCCTACCTAGTTCTACTCCAGACCACTCAACACCCCCTGCAGCTGTTCAGCAGTAAATCCTCACAATCCCAAGTACTTCTCTGCCACTGCCACTACAACCTCTATTTTCTGTGACTTTTGATTAATTTCTGCAGTACAATTAACAACCATGGCTATAAATGCTAAATAGCCCACCTTACTGAAACACATATTCTTCCCTTCACTCTATCGTGATCTCTGCCTACTCACAGGAATCCTCTCAGGATACCTCACCCTATACCCATCTTCCTCTACCACTCTTCACTGCTTCGGCTTATGAAACTTCCTGTATTACTCTAACCCTGGCAACCTCAATCTGCCTTTCTCTCACCGGACACCTCCGATCTCCAGCCCCATGATCACCCCCACAACTAACATACACAACTTTCTCCACTGATACCACACATTCCTTCGTCTCATGCCCTCCTGCACACATCTTGGCATCTCTCTCCTACACACTGCTGCAATATTCCCATAACCTTGATACCTAAAACACTGTAATATTTTTTGGATAACTGACACTTCCTATCTTGACCTTGTCTGGTAACGACTCTGCATCAAAACTCAGCATGACATATAATGTCTTCTCAGTTTACCCGCCAGATCTACGTTTCATCAAACGGCAAGCGTTACAGACACCCGTATTCTTCCATTTCAACTGCTCATCCTCAAGACTTTTGCCACCCCTGTTATCACTCCTTTCAACAGCACTCTGCAAAGCACGTCACAATTCAGAGCGCCCTCTTCCTCTGTAATCCAGAGCGCCCTCTGCCTCTGGGCAGAGAAAACACAATAAATAATCACGAGTCACTCAGAGTTACCTTCACCAACTCAACAGTCCCCAACCTCTCCTCCACCCAACCTGACACCACATATGGATCTACCAAACAGTAAGGATCCATTCCCTCTACAAATTTCACTCCCACTGGGCCAAAATCATCCTTATCATCCTTGGGATGAGGCCCGAACTCGGCGATCCTCGTATCCCTGTTTTTGCACTTGACACCCACCTTCCTCACCTCACTACTTCCCTCTACACTCAACTTCTTCTCAGAAGTCATCACTGCACCTGCCAGTGTGACAGGTTAAAGGAAATACTAATAGCCTGTTATACATTAAAAAGTATTAGTAAGTTCATAGTATGTGAGGATCTTAAAACATCTAAGGTTAAGAAGATCATGCATTCAGTATTAGTTGATAGATTGATAACATTTATATAATTGTGTTAAAATCCGTCAAGCATACAAAGGGTACGAATTGTGAGAGGAATGTGTAAACGTTATGTTGATTACTTTATGTTGTCGTGGGTAAAAGTMTTAATCTGTGATCTACTAAATGCTCTTAATCTATMAYCKTMAGATCGATTGCTCTGGTCTCCACTCAAGTTCACGGAGAATTCGCGGTCTTTTTCTCATTGCACTAAAAGTTCAATGAGTAAACATTCCGTATCACAATCGTGATTCTTTCTCCCCTTTTTCAGGGGTGTAACACCACCACATTTAATTCATCCTCACACTCATCCTGTCCCATTTTCTCCTCAATCCTTTCCAAAAGTTCTGTGCGATCCTCCAATCTATATTCATTCAAAAAATATTCCATGTCTCTCCTTCTTTCTTTTCCATCATTTTCTCCTTTACCAGATCTTGCCATGTGTAGTCCCAACTAGTTGCATTGTAGTTGGGACTACACATGGCAAGGAATGATTATTGTTACCATTTATTTTTGGAGGTGGAAAGTCCACTGGACTTCTTTTACAACAAGTATGGAACACCTCAGTGACAGGGGCGAGAATCTGATATCAACCTTGGAGGGGACAATTACATTACATTTTCTCAAGAGCAATTCCTGAGGGGGGACACCAAAAGTAGTGCTGTAACACATAGCCTACGTTGTAATATGTTAAATGTATATTGAGGAACCATAATCACTACTACTGGATAATTGATAGGTACAGTAGTTAACTGAAGGGTTTTCCCAACTTGTTCAAATGTTTAAATCATTATAATACTACTACTAATAATAGTTATAGCAGTYCTCCTTACCAGTCCAGTATGTATGCAGGTATTTGTACTTACAAACAGCAATATCAAGAAAGGCCAGTAGGTGACAATGGTACTGTACACTGTATGGGTGCAGTTTTCATYAATACAATGAACATGGTGCGATCACATCTAAAAGAGTCTCCATTGAGAACCATCACAAAGTTGGTCTCCGTATTGAAATTACCTTTTAATTTGACTTTTTCTGATACATTTATATAGTCATTAAATATCTGCCACTGGCCTGAGTCTACTACAATATCTTTACAAGAACAAAAAGCTTAAAATAAGTACAGTTCTAAAAGCAAAATAACTACTTCAATGAAAAACCCAAATAATCAAACAAAATATCCTTCAGTCAGTGTCTCAACTCTTCAAACAGCAGCTATGGACAAGTATGTCGCACAAAGAATGCAATTTTAAATAAAATAACAGGAAATAAATAATTTGTAAGTGTACTGTCATGTACTAAAAACTGAAAACTACTAAACAAAAMAACAAATATCAATTACACCAGGGGTTCTCAAACAGGGGTCCACGGACTAATTGGGTTTCCAGTAAGTTTACATATAATATAGAGCGGAGGTCCCTGAGGACCACTCAAAACCTTGCCTGCCTTGCCTCAAAATATGCAGGGGTTCCAGTACCCAAAAAAGGTTGAGAACCACTGCTATACACACTACTGAACAAAAGAACCGAACATATGTTTGCGGGTTTCAATGGATCCAACAAATTGKTGGCAGATATTTTCCCTCTTGAGACTGTCCAGCCTGTCTTTATGTACATTACAGACAACTACGCCGTTCAGTCTCTCTTGGCCCATGCTAGCCCGTAGCCAAGTCTTTAACCTGCGGAGTGCACTGAAACTCCTCTCAGCCTCACATGAAGACACTGATTCCACAAACAAAATTCTGATCAGCACCTCAACTTGGTCAACCAACCCCTGCACCTCCACTGGAAGCCTCCTGAGGACCTCTGCTACCTCTCCACTGCTGCTACAGGGGTATTTGTTGTGAAAGAGAGGGATCTGCACTGAAAGAGAATCTATGTTCACCTCTGGGTACTGATCTAGAGACTCATCCAACTCCCCCGTGAGAAGCGCTCTTTCCAACTTTTGCAGGACGTTTAGACTGTCCTGGTCAAAACGGTCGCCAAACTGAACCTCTACACCATCCAACACTTAAAAGAATTCTGCCCTATAGTGATCCACTGCTTTGCCAGCAAATTGTCTTGAGTGTCACTCAATGGATTCAATGGAGTCAATAAATGTTGTTGCTTTCTCATACAGTGCAAGHTAGCTTTCGTCATTTCTCTTGCCCCTAAGAGAWGACCGCACACACTCGACTGCAGCCTGCATACCAGAGACAGCCTGAGTTTTCTTCTGCAGTGAAATGTTTAGACATTCAAGCTCTCCAAGAACAGCAGAGGCAAGTGTGAGGCCCAACACAGTCTTGCCTTTGCTGAAGTGCTCGAATAAGCCACTGGCAGTTGAAGCTGTCWTGGATGCAGATTTTGCTATCTCCTTTAGGCTGCTTAGTACCCGCTCATGCTGCCCTAGCACAGCTCTAATAGCAGTATTCCGCACAGTCCACCTTGTTGGACATAGGGGTTTCAGGGTGGTCAGATTTGTATRTTTGGACGTGGAAATTGATTCAAACATGCTCTTAAACTTTCCTGACTGGCCATAGAGGACACCTAACTGATGGACCCAGGAAAGGGAATCCCGGATCAGTGGGGAGGCMGAGCAGCCAGCCTGTGTAATCAGATTTACTGTGTGCTCCACAATGTACATAGAGGGCTAATGGCTGCTGCCTCCTCACAATTGCCTGTGCACCTGTGTATTTTCCTGCCATGTTTGAGGCACCATCGTAACTCTGCCCACGTAAGACAGACATGGTCAAATTGAGCCTCAACAACACTTCAGTTGCCACTTTCGCAATGCCCTCGCCTGTTGTCTCCGACACCCTGTATAGCCCAATAAACTCCTCGTGAGGGARAAGGTCATGGTCAACATAARGCAGACAGACACTCTCCTGTTCAGCACCAGAGACATCTTGAGRACCATCAACAATTAKTGAAAATTGTACAATCGGAAGAGACCTAATCTCAGCTGCAATGKCTCGAATGACTYTATTGGCCATGATGTTCAGAATTTCATTGTGCTTTGGGGCCTGTGTACATTGTGGTACGCTCTGTTAACCACTTCAGTAAAATGGGATCCTCTTCTGTCCTAAGTTTCAAAAGCTGGTATAAATTCCCACAGTCATCCGTGTGGCCTCTAAAGGCTTGTCCCTGTCTTACTACATGCCGCACCGAACTAACAATTTTCATCAAGCAATGCCTTGCGTCCTCCTGCTGTTTACCCCACGCGCTGGATAACTGGACACTGATTGGATTTAGCTGGTGTGCTGTTACAYTTACAAAGTGGCGGTGGGTTTGGCAGTTTTGATGTGCTGTGAATTTTTCAAWGGCTTTTCTCCAGTTCCTAAATCCTGCACTAATGAAGGCAGCATCWGCTCTTTGGCCAAAAGATGGCTGGCTTGAAAACCCTTGGTTACAGTGAAAACACAACACTCCTTTTATTGATGGATTATAATGTAGCAAGGAAAATCGCAAAACCATCTCTCTTGAAACGTCAACACTCTGTTGGCAAGAGTTTGCGGTTCTGCAAATTGTGGGTGTGGCTGATATGGTTTTGTGCCATCACTGAGGTAACTGGACAATGCTGTGCCACTGTCCCCTATACTGGTGCTGCTGGCAACATGGGTGACACCTGGTCCTGCCATGGCTGTGACACTGTCCTCTGAAGTCTCTCTCTTTGGCTCTTTCCCTTTCACCACCCTCACTGACTCAGTCTGTCTCCTAGAAAAMAAATAAGGTGTTTGCCGTACTCCTAACTACCGGTAACCAAAACTACACAATTAATCACAACAGCAATAACATTGCCTTAAACTAATCTTGGTTCAGTCACCAGTTTAAGTTGAGAGTGGGGGTATCCATGGCATTTTCCAATTGTGTCCCTATTTTACAAGTCAAYAAAATTGAGAACCTTTCATAAAGTTGCCAAACAAAGACTCAARAAACTTACCTGAGACTCCCTGTCTCTGCCAGTCTGTCCCTGCATATCTGTCCACAGCTCTGCTGTCTGTGTGCCATCTGTTGCCTGCTCTGCCTAATGACATCATTGTGAAACATTTTCATTAGCATTTCACTTCTTTCTTATGAACATTTTATCAGCTAGTCTTTGAGATATTAGGCTGCTAGGGTTCTTACTTTGCGTTTTGGTGTACTGAAAAATACTCTGATGTCCGGTCTTTTTACTTTTTTCTGCCATTTTTCTACCTGGCTGGCTGGCCGGTCTAGCAGCACACACACACATTTACACAACATATGCTGCAACCTTTTGGACTTTTATATAGTTTGTTTCATATTGGCTGGCTTAAAACAATAGCTGAATTTGTAAAGCTAGCGAGCAAAAATTCCGTTTCTGTGTGTGTTTGCTATAATCTTTGCTACCTGGTTAAATAAAGGTAAAATAAAATTTAAAAAGTTCACTAGCGACAATTTAGCTTTTGCAACGAGACCATTAAATATATTTAAGACAATGGTATAAGAGAGTGTAGTTCTGTTCAGTTTGGACTTCAGTTTYTCGCTAACCTTATCACAGGGACTTTGAAGCACTWCAGCTGCAWGCTGATCTTGGAATAAACTGACGATAGCAAAGATTCCATCTTTGACGACGCCACATAAATGGAATAGGTACTAGCTAGCTTGATAGTTAATGTTTGCTTTAGTTTGCGCGCTAGCTCTGCAAATTCAGCTATAGTGTGTGTGAATCCTGCCAACATAAAACATCGCTATGGTGCGATTGACTGGATTACCCTCACGTTAATTACKTGCATTMAGTGCCTTTCGGACAGTAGATACGAACCCTCTATTACCTTGCTAGCTAAAAAACTGMCAGTGGATCAAACCATTGTGAGGCAAAGGGCGGGGGGGTCGCAATCTTTTGAAACTTAAAACGCGCTATTAAGTGTCTATAATCAGCACAAGTGCTTTCATTGCGTATTATTAATATTATTGAAATTACATAGTTATGTTTACAGTGATAGATTGGGGGGGACAAATCATATTTCTCCCAGGATGGGGGGGTCGTGTCCCCCCCGTCCCCCCTGAGATTTCCGCCTATGCTCAGTGATATCTCAGATGTATTCTAAGGTTATCCCCGTCGAGGGGCTTGTCCGCTCCTCTTTGTTCTCGTGGGGAAGTTTACAACTTGATTTGTTTCCTGATCGGGCAGGCTCATACAGTGTTGTAGTAGTCTCGATCCCCCCACATTGCCTCGACGAGGCTCATCATGGGTCTGGGATAGTATTCCCCCCCCCCACTAGTGGTTGGTGTTGGTGTCAGAGGCACAAACTAAAAGATCAGACCCTTTATATGAGTTGTCAGCAGCCGCATCATTAGTAGATTGGCTGTAACCTTTCAACCAAATCTCCTGGTGTTTGTGCTTCAAAATGCTCAGTGGCTGTCATGGCCTGCCAGTCACCATAGCGTCCGCGTGTGGCAACAGTACCTGCGAACTGAGACCAGGATATTCTAATGGAATTATAATGTTTGTGATTTTTTTAAGCCCATACCATGTTAAATAGAACCAATGAATGTTGAACATGATTTTCTGAACTTAAGGCTACAATTTATTGTTCTCCCGATGGAGTTTTCATTGATATCCCAAAAGATGATTTCTAAACCAATTTGTGAGTAGGCAAAATGGAGACTGCATCTGTTTCCCTGTTGTCTCAGGTGCCAGACTTATTATGGACGGAGAGCGACATCTACTGGGGACTAAGACAGTGCAAACTCAGTTCATACATATTGATCCCTCCAAAGTATTACATATGAATATTACAATAATAGACATTTAATCTAACTGCACTGTCCAATTTACAGTAGCTATTACAGTGAAAGAATACCATGCCATTGTTTGAGAAGAGTGCACAGTTATGAGCTTAAAATTGATTAAGACACCAATTAGGCACATTTGGGCAGTCTTGATACAATATTTTGAAGAGAAATACAACGGTTCATTGGATCAGTCTAAAACTTTGAACATACACTGCTGCCATCTAGTGGCCAAAATCTAAATAGCACCAGGGCTGGAATAATACATTATGGCCTTTCTATTCCATTTGGAAGATGATGGTACAAAAAAATACAAAACAACGCATGTTTTTTTTCTTTGTATTATTTTTTACCAGATCTAATGTGTTATATTCTCCTACATTCATTTCACATTTCCACAAACTTAAAAGTGTTTCCTTTCAAATGGTATTAAGAATATGCTACAGGCAGTTAGATTTGGGTATGTCATTTTAGGCGAAAATTGAAAAAAAGGGGCCGATCCTTTTAACTAGGCAAGTCAGTTAAAAACAAATTCTTATTTACAATGATGGCCTACCGGGGATGAGTGGGTTAACTGCCTTGTTCAGGGACAGAATGACAGATTTTTTGCCTTGTCAGCTCGGGGATTCGATCCAGCAACCTTTCGGTTACTGATCCAACGCTCTAACCACTGCCGCCCCTAGTTGACTGGTTTGGTGGTCAATATTATGACAGTCTGTTTCAGAGGATGTTTATACATACTTCAAGGTCTCGGGGTCATTGGAGTGGATGATGTTGTAGATGTGAGAGGTCACAAAGGCCTTGACCAGCGCATTCTGCTCCTGGACCTCTGGTTTCTGCTCCTGCATCGATGCCTTCAGTATTTCTTCACTAGCTCCAGGTCACTTGCCTKAGGTGTCCTCATCAGAATCAGGTAGGGTGCCAGTCTCTTCTGCACGGCACCCTTAGCGTATGAGCTCACTCAATGGAGGTTAGAGCAAACCTGGAAATGAAAACAAAATGGCAGCTAATAAGTCAATGCATTCGAGAAAGGAGAATGTGTGCTACAGTATATCAGTGCAGAACCCTTATTCACAAAGAGTTTCACAGTAGGAGTGGTGATATAGGATCAGTTTGCCCTTTTAGATCATAATGAATAACATTATATGGATAAGGGGGTATGTGATCCCAGATCATCACTTTTCTCAGAGACACTTTTTGAATACAGGCCCATTTTATTGATATTTTTTGCATATAGTTTACCTCATCGTTCACAGACAGGTGTCTGAAGGCCTCGATGGCGGCGAGCTGCACCTACAGGGTTGTGGCGGACTGTCTCATGCACTTCAGCAGGGTGGTCTTCATGATGGCGTCGGCAGCCTCCATGGCCTCTCCAACGTTTCCAACAACCTGGACGCCATTACATAAAGAGAGATTCAGATAAACAAGCAATGATGTCGAACTTTCCATGCCATGTGATTAGGTGGGAAGAAGCTGATTGGTTGAGCAACAACATACCCTCAGGGTCAGGAATGTCAGATCCTTCTCTCCAGTGCATTCAGCAGCCAGAAGGAAGGCGAGGAACTCAGACACAGCTGCGATCTTGGGGGTGACTTTGCCCTCAGCCTGTTAGAGCATAGTAACACAAAACAAGAGGGTGGCAATGAACATTTTGACCACAATGTTTATTCAACTAAACTGAAACCATAAGTCATTGTCTGTCACCATCGTTAACCAAGTACAGTATACATTTTGGACTTACTTTCTGACAACGTTTCCTAGAGAAAACATGATGGGCTTGCTCTGTTTGTACTGAGCCATGCTGAGCATGTCTTTGACCAGGAGGCGGGAGGGGTGGGGCAGGAGTCCCAGGGCATAGACGGCAGTGTCAACCTCAATAGGTTCAGTCCCAAAGGTCCTAAGGTCCCATGGTGAACTCGGGGGTACCACAATGAGTCAGGGCCTGCCAGGTCAGGGTGTGCGACACGGACACCATCTCGGGGACGGCGGGGCTCAAAGTGTCACCCTTCAGTCCACGGAGTTCGGCCACGAGTCTCTGGAAGGTGCTGGCACGCTGGTGGCCCTGGTTGGTCTTGGACATGGGTGTTCAGTTCCCTCATGGTGCCAAGAGCAGCATTTCCGGTTTGGACGACAGCTTTGTCCTCAGCAGCCTCCATGGGCAGACCCTTGAGGTTGATTTCATCTTCAGAGAGTAAAATAGAATAAATGTTGTAATGGTCGCCTGGTACAGTACACATACTGTTCATCATTTTGGTAAAAGCTGAGTTGTGTCAAGTTTTTAAGGTTGAACAGTAAAAGGAACTACGAGAGGAAATTCTCACTGTGGTTGAAGACTCTTTCGTTGATCTTGCTAGTCTCTAGGAGAGTCAAAGTCTGTTTGACCAGTGTTGACACTCCATACTCAGACCTACATTTGGGAAAGAGGATGGAAGAACATTTGATGAATGACAAACTGGCCAGGATCATATCTTGGCTACCATTATTGCAGACTCAGTATACTATTCACTGGAAAAACAGATTTTTAATTGTCTGGATTTACTGGTGGGAGAAAGGCAGGAATATGTGCTTCTCAGTGCGGGATCCAGCAGTCATGTGCTTCTTCTGATTGTCAAACTTGTAGTTGCAAGTCTGGGTGCTGCTGATCAGCTTGGACAGTGGGTATTGCTGTTGATGGGGAACCAGAATCAAACACTTTGTCAGGAACAACAATCATGGTGGGTTTATGGTGTAAATTAATACAACTATTATATTCTATTCAAATGTAATGCTTAATCGAATAATTACCAAATGTTTTTTTGTAAAGGATCGCCATCAAATTTGGGTTTTTTCCCTCCTCTTACCATGCCAGAGATGATAGACATGGGGCTGGTGTGATCTTTCTGGGCAATGAAGCTGTCACATTTGGACAGGTGTCTGGTGACGGTGACGTCAGTGGCTATGTCTTCCCTGGAGTTAACGGCGAAGTCGGTGTCACACTCCGCGAAGGGTGGCCTGAAAGTTGTGAGAGTTTTTGTAAGAGTGAAAGATTATTATTTATTTTAATAACTTTGATTTATTCAGGGGAACCCAATTGAGACCACTGTCTTGTTTACAATAGTGCCCCGAGGACACAAATGACATCAATACAGCAACAACAAAAATATATATAAAAAACTACAAGAAAGCTATAAATACGTTACATCAGGTAATTACAACAAGTTATAATAATCAATTAAAACAACACACTTCAGTGAACTCCTTTAGCAGTTTTAAATTGCCCCATCGGCACTAGGCAATCCAGGTGTCATTTGTTTTGTAAGGTATTCCATAACTGTGATGCATTCAAAATAAAGGCGGATTTACCAAATGTTGTGGCGACAAGCGGGACCTCAAGAGTTGACAAACATTGGCATCTCATATTTTTATATTTCAAAAGGGAAGTGAGGTATGATGGAAGCTTGTGGAACAGAGCTTTGTAAACAAGAAGGTAAATGAAGTGAGCTACAGGACTTCAGCGAGGTCCATACATCCATTTCAGGAGAGGAAGTATCGATTATTAGGTTTACAAAATGTGCTTTGGTATCTGTGTTTCCTTTTCACGACTGTTACTAAAAASGCTATAAATAGTATATAGATCCAGAATGATCAACTCCATATAATAGATAGAGCACAGGAGGAGCCATTCTGTCTTGAGACAAGGCTATTAAGGACTTTGACCTGCAGCTTTAGTGTCATTCTAACAACTTGTTGTTTGGTATTTATCACCCTGATATATCACACCCAAAATCCAATTGCCTTGATGACCAGACCTATATGGACCTTATGACTGTTATGTTAGGTCACYGAATAATTGGCAGGTGAGGAAATTACTGTTGTCAAAGCAGGCACGATTAAGGCAGAGACAATTCCTCTTTGGATGTTCAAGATGGTGGTGGTCTCATCCTCCTCAGGGAAGAGTTTCACACCTCTGTCCCTCAACCATGACCTTCAGGGAGTTCCTGTTCAGGAAAGGGGAGATCATCTTGGTAACTACTTATTTCGTATACTTTGCCTGGAAAGCCTGGAAAGCCTCAGCACCAGCAGCGGGCGTGAACACAGGGGAACCCTCTGTGTCGACGTCAATGACTTCGCTAAGAGAGCGCTCTGTGGTGCACATCGATTTCGACCTGTGAGAAGAAGGTGAAAAGGAATGGTCAGAGGACTGTCCATTTAATGTTCCATTCTATACGGGAGGAATGGAAGTTGAGTGAAAGCACTGAAGAGTTGATTAAGGGCTCTGGGCTCAGCTGTCTGTCACGTACCTTGCAGATGACTTTTGAGCCATTCTTGAGGCTGGTAGATCAATTTACACCATTAAAACTCTGAAAATAAAAACGTCTAAACATTTAATTGGTGTGACCCTTAACGTACACCCTCTCTAACCTGTGAAAAACCCACTAAAACCAAAAGAAAAGACCCCATACAATAAATCAAACATGATATTAACACTACTAACAAAGCTTTCATAACAGGCGGCTTGTGTGTGTGTGTGCTGGTGTATGTGTGGTAAAACATAGGACAAAAACAAACAAGTGGCCAGGCCTTACTTAATTGGGAGCTCCCTTTATGACCGGATGTGGGTACCTTGATGCCTAATGGAACTGCGGAATTTCACTAACTGCTCTCCCAAGGCAACAGCCTCCGGAAACATTTCAAATGGAGAGATAGGGACACCACATCCTATCCTAAAGAGAACATAAACATTTCGTGAAATCTTAATCAGTCTAAACAATTCAACATTGTAATTCTTACTTCCCATTTCCTTTCTTTCCCACTTTCTTTGTTACTTTCACAAGTCTACATATCTGTTTACTTTAACTCAGAAGCCCTCTCAATCACCATAACCCAGTACATTTCTCTTCCACTCAAATACTTGTTTCCCACTACAATCTCTCCGTCGAACGTTACTTTACCAGGTGAACAAAACGTTTTAAATTAGAGACAAAACAAAACATGTCACTTCTGTTAACAGGGAGGCCACTGTCCTCCCTCCACTCTTTAATAATTTGTGTCTATTATTTTAAGATGAACATGTAATGCGCCAAATTTATAAAATACATTTGCCAATTTCAGAAGGGAAAATATAAACTTTGGAGGGAGCTTTCTAAGGTAACTGGCTTTGCACTATCCATCAGTCTCCTGTAGATGGCGCTCTTTGTCCATAATAAGTCTGGTGCCTGAGATGGCGTAGACAGGAAATCAGACACTTTCCATTTTGCCTACTCACAAATTGATTTAGAACGTCAACGTTTGGAAAATAAACATTTTACAATACATTTTAGCCTTAAGTTAAAAAACGAATCTCTACATGTTCAACATTTAACAGGGCATATGTTTTTTCAAAATGTGTTATCAGGACGGAGGAAATCCCATAAGCATTTATAGTTTTATTGGTTAGGGGTATGTGCAAGTTTGCATATTATTATTATTATTACTTCATCATATCGCCAGTAATCGATTATACACGCATACAATTAAAAAAAAAATCTTCATGTCTTCACAGAATCCATATATAACATTATAAATCTTAGCTACTCACGTCAACACAACTCCATGTGCATTCCAATGACTCTCCGCTGCTGCAAAGTTTGAGCTTTGCAACCATAATTCCCCCCGGAACCCAGACTTTGGTTTCCCGGACGTTGCCCGGCTGGTGATCGGAATAATGCACCACGTACCTTGTGATATTACTAAAATGGGCAGTGATGGATGGAAACCCCTAGATAACCATTATATATAAAAACGTATTACCCAAATTTCAATCAGTTTATTATGCAAATGTAAATCTCTTGTTATCCAAAATTCAAATTCTCTCCAATTCTCTCACATATCACATTCACATAGTACTGTTCCCAAAACACACTAATCAATTTGTTGTTATATACAATTTTTTTTTTTTATAACCAGCAGGAATATTTTCTAATTTCTATCTCAGGGTTAGTTCCTGGGATACGTAACTCATTTTTTACATTACCTACATTTGATCTAATTACTGATAATATCCTACACCCTAGAGTTTTAATCAGTATCAACATCACTAGTRATAAACCCTTATGAAACAATTCACACCATAGGCTTTTGGCTTAACCTCACTAGTCATAAATGTTCACAGAGTAGTCTCACTAGTCAAAGACGTCCCTTTTACAAAACTCTAGAACTCTGGGGGACCTCTGTCTAGTTCCCTGTAAGTTACAAGGACGTCACTGAGGACTATTTCAGGATCTTTTGTGGACGTTCTCAGGACATGAAATTTACTAGTCCTTAGGATGTCGCGTGATGGTCCCAAGGGAACGTTCTCTGAGAGACCTTTGTCTAATTCCCAATAACTTACCAGGATTTCACTGAGGACCATGTCAGGACCTATTGAGGACAATCTCAGGACTTTTATTTTACTAGTCCTTAGGACATTGAATGATGGTCCCAAAGGGAAAGTTCTCTGGGGGATGTTTATTTATTTCCCTGTAAGTCAACAGGATGTCACTGACAACCATGTCAGGACCTTTTGAGGACGTTCTCTGGACTTAAATTGTACAAGTCCTTACGACGTTGCCTGATGGTCCCAAGGGAACATTCTCTGAGAGACCTTTGTCTAGTTAAATGTAAGTTCACAAGACATCACTTAGGACCATGTCAGGACCTTATTAGGATGTTCTCAGGACTTTCATTTTACTAGTCCTTAGGTCGTCGCGGGATGGTCCCACGGGATCGTTCTCTGGGGGACCTTTATTTTGTTCCCTGAAAGTCACCAGAATGTCACTGAGGACCATGTCAGGACCTTTTCAGGACTTTCTCAGGACATAAAATGTACTAGTCCTTAAAACGTTGCGAGATGATCCCAAGGGAACATTCTCTGGGGGACCTTTGTCTAGTTCCCTGCAAGTTACCAAGATGTCACTGAGGACCATGTCAGGACCTTATTAGGACATTCTCAGGACTTTCATTTTACTAGTCCTAAGGACATCACGTTAGGGTCCAAGGAAAATGTTCACTGGGGGACCTTTGTCTAGTTCCCTGTAAGTTACAAGGACGTCACTGAGGACCATGTACGCACCTTTTGAGGACGTTCTCAGGACATAAAATGTACTAGTCCTTAGGACGTTGCATGATGGTCCCAAGGGAACGTTCTCTGAGAGACCTGTGTCTACTTCCCGGTATGATACCAGGACGTCACTGAGGACCATGTCAGTACCTTTTGAGGACGTTCTCAGGACTTTTATACTACTAGTCCTTAGGACATTGAGTCATGGTCCCAAGGGAATGCTCTCTGAGGGACCTTTATTTAGTTCCCTGTAAGTTCCCAAGACGACACTGAGGACCATGTCAGGACCTTTTAAGGACGTTCTCAGGATTTTAATTTTACTAGTCCTTAGGACGTCGCAGATTGGTCCCACGGGAACGTTCTCTGGGGGACCTTTATTTTGTTCCCTGTAAGTCACCAGGATGTCACTGAGGACCATTTCAGGACCTTTTGAGGACTTTCTTAGGACTTAAAATGTACTAGTACATAAAACATCTTGGGATGGTCCCAGGGTAACGTTCTCTGGGCAACCTTTGTCTAGTTCCCTGTAAGTTACAAGGACGTCACTGAGGACCATGTCAGGATCTTTTGCGGACGTTCTCAGGACATAAAATGTACTAGTCCTTAGGACGTCGCGTGATGGTCCCAAGGAAACATTCTCTGAGAGACCATTGTCTAGTTCCCAGTAAGTTAATAGGACGTCACTGAGGACCATGTCAGGATCTTTTGAGGACATTCTCAGGACTTTTATTTTACTAGCCCTCAGGACGTTGAGTGAAGTTCCCAAGGGAATGTTCTCTGGGAGACCTTTATTTAGTTCCCTGTAAGTCACCAGGATGTTACTGAGGACCATTTCAGGACCTTTTGAGGACGTTCTCAGTACATAAAATGTACTAGTTCTTAAGACGTTGCTTGATGGTCCCAAGAGAACGTTCTCTGAGAGACCTTTGTCTAGTTACCTGTAAGTTCCCAAGACGTCACTGAGGATCATGTCAGGACCTTTTAATTATGTTCTCAGGACTTTAATTTTACTAGTCCTTAGGATGTCGCGGGATGGTCCCAAGGGAACATTCTCTGGGGGACCTTTGTCTAGTTCCCTGTAAGTTACAAGGACGTCCCTGAGGACTATGTCAGGATCTTTTGTGGATGTTCTCATGACATAAAATGTACTAGTCCTTAGGACATTGCGTGATGGTCCCAAGTAAACGTTCTCTGTGGGACCTTTGTCTAGTTCCCTGTAAGTTACGAGGATGTCACAGAGGACCATGTCAGGACCTTTTGAGGACATTCTCAGAGTTTTATTTATTTATTTCCTGACATTTAATTATAGTATATATTCCCTGTCTTAGGTCAGTTAGGCTCACCACTTTATTTTAAGAATGTGAAATGTCAGAATAATGGAAGAGAGAATGATTTGGCTTTTATTTCTTTCATCACATTCCCAGTGGGTCAGAAGTTTACATACACTCAATTAGTATTTGGTAGCAGTGCCTTTAAATGGTTTGCTTTGGTCAAACGTTTTGGGTAGCTTTCCACAAGCTTCCCACAATAAGTTGGGTGAATTTTGGCCCATTCCTCCTGACAGAGCTGGTGTAACTGAGTCAGGTATGTGGGCCTCCTTGCTCGCACACACTCTTTCAGTACTGCCCACAAATTTTCTATGGAATTGAGGTCACTCCAATACCTTGACTTTGTTGTTCTTAAGCCATTTTGCCACAACTTTGGAAGTATGCTTGGGGTCATTGTCCATTCGGAAGACCCATTTGCGACCAAYCTTTAACTTCCTGACTGATGTCTTGAGATGTTGCTTCAATAAAGCCACATAATTTTCCATCCTCATGTTGTCATCTATTTTGTGAAGTTCACCAGGCCCTCCTGCAGCAAAGCACCCCCACAACATGATGCTGCCACCCCCGTGCTTCACGGTTGGGATGGTGTTCTTCAGCTTGCAAGCCTCCCCCTTTTTCCTCCAAACATGACAATGGTCATTATGGCCAAACAGTTCTATTTTTGTTTCATCAGACCAGAGCACATTTCTCCAAAAAGTACGATCTTTGTCCCCATGGGCAGTTGGAAACCGTAGTCTGGCTTTTTATGGCGGTTTTGGACCAGTGGCTTCTTCCTTGCTGAGCAGCCTTTCAGGTTATGTCGATATTGGACTCGTTTTACTACGCATATAGATCATTTTGTACCTGTTTCCTCCAGCATCTTCACAAGGTCCTTTGCTGTTGTTCAGGGATTGATTTGAACTTTTCGCACCAGAGTACGTTCCTCTCTAGGAGACAGAACGCGTCTCCTTCCTGAGCGGTATGACGGCTGCGTGGTTCCATGGTGTTTATACTTGCGTACTATTGTTTGTACAGATGAACGTGGTACCTTCAGGCATTTGTAAACTGCTCCCAAGGATGAACCAGACTTGTGGAGGTCTACAATTTGTTTTCTGAGGTCTTGGCTGATTTCTTTTGATTTTCCCATGATTTTCCCATACATCCACAGGCACACCTTCAATTGACTCAAATGYTGTCAATTAGCCTTTCAGAAACTTGTAAAGCCATGACATAATTTTCTGGAATTTTCCTAGCTGTTTAAAGGCACAGTCAACTTAGTGTATGTAAACTTCTGACCCATTGGAATTGTGATACAGTGAATTGTAAGTGAAATAATCTGTCTGTAAACAAATGTTGGAAAATTGCTTGTGTCATGCACAAAGTAGATGTCCTAACCGACTTGCCAGAACTATAGTTTGTTAACAAGAAATTTGTGGAGTGGTTGAAAAACGAGTTTTAATGACTCCAACCTAAGTGCTTGTAAACTTCCGATTTCAACTGTTTATCAAAGTGTGTAAAGTATGTAAGTTGTTAAAAGCACTGTTTGTGTGGGTGTTACTAACATTGCCAACAGACAAAGAGCTGTGAATGGATCTGTAAAGACCATTTTTGATATAAAAGAAAATGTCTAACAATTCTTTATTAAATGTTTTTAGACTATTATTTGCTAAAAGTAAATATGTTTGTTCATAGAAACCTGGTTATGGTCCCACCTGCTTGCCATTTATGTTACCACAACTTAGAACCTATATTAATGGGATAATTGGGAAGAGGGCTGCAGTCAGATAAATGCAACAGGTGCAACTGACTTTCATAGACGCCAAGCAGAGATAGCGTTTTCAACCGTGTCCTTTTTATTTCATATCTTATGTTTTCTTTTAATTTAGCATTTTTGTTGAGTCATTTTGTGCTGTTTTTTTGTTTGCTTTTTCTCATAATTTATTGTTCTCGAATCTTTTCAAATAACCTGATTACGATCAATGTCTTCATTACCCAAACCTTGGAACTGAGTGACAAACTAGACCTGAGTAATAAATGTGTGAATAACTGCAACCAAGAACTCTCAAGTTGTTTTACTGGAAGATATGGATTAATTGGAAATGAGTTGGAACCTCCCAGCTAACAATTATAGGGAGAGAGAACGTTTTTGTAATGTTACCTATAATGTACCCATAGTGCTTTTAGTTGGGGGAACATTCTATGTTAGCAAAAACATTCTGAGAAACTGTTTAGCATGTTTTGGTATTAAAAATAGGAGAACATTCCCTTAATGTCAGAAGAACTTGTCTAGAATGTGGTTACAATATACAACATTAATGTTCTAGATGCATTTTCTGGGACGTGGTGAGAACATTTATGTGTCCAGTTTTCTAAGGGTTAGGAGAATATTCCATCAACGTCCCACCAAACATACACAGAACATGGTTGCCATGTTCTCAGAATGTAAGATATTAATGTTCTAGACACGTTTCATGGGAACGTTGCTCGACCACTTCTGTGTATCAGTTCTCAGGACGTCACTTGATGGTCCCAAAGAAACGTTCTACCAAAAAAATGTAATTCACATTACGCCTCGTTACTGTTGCCAAGCCCATCAAGGACCTGATTGGTGAACCTGTCTATTGGCAAGGTAAGGGATACCTACACACAGTGCTTTCATCTTACATATTTTACACACTTTGACATACATGATTACATTGTGCATGTTCATTTATACAGTAATTATGATTCAACACGTCTTCACCTGGGATTTGAACTCACAACCTTTTGGTTCATGGCATTCAGATCTTCCTGCTACACCACCATGTCTGTCAATTATCAGTTAAAAATGGTCTGTTGACGCACCCAAGCATCAATGTAAGTTACATAATAAAGAAATCTGCATCAAAATCCTTCAGTTTAAGCTGGAGATATGTTTTTTTTGCATGGCCTGCGTCTCAATCCACCACATCTGCCTATGTTGGTCTTCCGCATCTGAGGTGGAAGGTGGATGAGCTACAGCGACACAATGTGTCTTTGTGATGTCAAAGAGCACGAACACGTCCCGGGATGTTAATGTTTTACTTAATTTTCTCTGTTCATTCAAACACGGGAAAAAAGTGATTCAAAGGCTTAATGCTCTTTTTACGACACTATTTTGGGAAACAATGCAAAGAAAGGTTGCCAAAGGAGAATGTGGGAAACCTTTTTATAAAAGTAGTTTCCGTGTAACACTAGGTTTATTACTCCTGTATTACTCCTGGTCCATACATGGCCCTATTAGATGTTTGAAGGGATACAGTTCAGATTATATATGAATTAAATGAATATGCATTTACATTTAAGTCATTTAGCAGACGCTCTTATCCAGAGCGACTTACAAATTGGTGCATTCACCTTATGATATCCAGTGGAACAACCACTTTACAATAGTGCATCTAACTCTTTTAAGGGGGAGGGGGGGGGTTAGGAGGATTACTTTATCCTATCCTAGGTAGTAGTAGTGCATGACTTGAGACTGATGCATTTATTTACTGTGTTCTATTAGGTCTAGATGCACGGTCGAGAGTGCTTGCAGAGGATGAGATAGACATTTGGAGAGGAAGAACCTGATGGTCACTCTGACGGAGCTCTAGAGTTTCTCTGTTGAGATGGGAGAGCCTTCCAGAATGACAACCATTACTGCACCAATTCACCAATCAGGCCTTTATGGTAGAGTGGCCAGACGGAAGCCACTCCTCAGTAAAAGGCACATGACAGCCCGCTTGGAGTTTGCCAAAAGGAATCTAAAGACTCTCAGACCATGAGAAACAAGATTCCCTGGTCTGGCAAAACCAAGATTGAACTCTTTGGCCTGAATGCCAAGCATTACATATGGAGGAAACCTGGCTCCATCCCTAAGGTGAAGCTTGGAGGTGGCAGCATCATGCTGTGGGGATGTTTTTCAGCGGCAGGGACTGAGAGACTAGTCAGGATCGAGGCAATATGAACGGAGCAAAGTACAGAGAGATCCTTGATGAAAACCTGCTCCATAGTTCTCGGGACCTCAGACGGGGGCGAAGGTTCACCTTCCAACAGGACAACAACCATAAGCACACAGCCAAGACAACGCAGGATTGGCTTCGGGACAAGTCTCTGAATGTCCTTGAGTGGCCCAGCCAGAGCCCGGACTTGAACCCGATCGAACATCTCTGGAGAGACCTGAAAATGGCTGTGCAGCAACGCTCCCCATCCAACCTGACAGAGTTTGAGAGGCTCTGCAGAAAAGAATGGGAAAACTCCCCAAATACAGGTGTGCCAAGCCTGTAGAGTCATACCCAAGAAGACTCAGGACTGTAATCGGCGCCAAAGGTGCTTCGACCAGGTACTGAGTAAAGGGTCTGAATACTTATGTAAATGTGATATTTCTTTTTTTTCATTATTAATACCTGTTTTTGCTTTGTCATTGTGTGTAGATTGAGGAGGGGGGGGGGACGACAATTGAATCCATTTTAGAATAAGGCTGTAACATAACAAAATGTAGAAAAAGTCAAGGGGTCTGAATACTTTCTCCCGAGTGCACTGTACCTATCCAGGCGTTGTAAGATCTGGCAGGTTTCAGGGCCTGGGCAGCGTAACACCCCAGTAATTCTGCTCATAGATTGTGCATGCATGAAATACACATTGACACAATCACCCAGCCCAAAACGGTAGGTTTAAAAAACACTTACGTAGTTTAGCACAATTTTCCAAAGTCCCAGAGCATGTCTTTAACTATGTATATAGTTAAATGTATATGTATGTATATAGTAAAGTAGTCCGAACTTCTTATAACATTAATAATGAGTGTAATAGGCTACGGTTGCAGGACTAAAACCTAAAGTTTAAACAAATCCAGAAAGTGCAGTTAAATACCAACACCCATCAGCTAACCTGCCATTTGACCACATATTTAACCCAGCAGTTACAATTACGTTCCCTCTACTGTATCTGTATATGAGTGTGGATTGTTCTATATCCAAGKATGAGTGGCCTATTGGACATACATATTCGAGTATTTATTATTGTACGCCCGTACATAAATACACAGATTCCATTGACGGAAAATGGTCGTTTATTATAGCCTAGCAAATGCCACTCAAAGGCAGCTAAACTAAATACGACTGCAATTTGTTGGAACGGCCATCCCCCACCAGAGAACTGGGCGAGTCCGGTGAAAGCCGAACAGCCGTGTACGTCGAATCTCTGTAAAATGATGAAACTGCGCTGCATGAAGAACGAGGAATTTTATGCCGATCTCTGAATATATTTGAAAACTTCCTTCAAAGATAGTTGTATAAGGTTGCTTATACCATCTCAAGGTAATTGGGTAACCTTACTTTTGGCCAATAGCTTAAATAGAGTTTTCTATTGAAGCGTTAGAAATAAACGTTAACGGTATTGAGCAGCATCTTGGACACGACAGGACTGGATAGCCCTAACCGTCTTCAAATGATAATACTAGATCGTAAGCCAGGACCAAGTATAAAACTTTGAATTTGTTGACAGTTCGATATCTATTTTTGTCGGTTTATGTAGTCGATGTTGGTTCAATCAGATGACTAATTTGGCGATGCGTTTACGTGCGTAATTACGCGTCCTTCAGACTAGTTAGAAAAATGGAAACGTTCTTGCCATGGTTAGAAACAGTATCTGATATGCGTATGTAGCTTATCTTGGCACAGTGGTGTTTTTGCCTGGAGCAGAGAGAATCTCATATGGGGTTATGGACCAGGAAAATAGAATGGCATATTATCTGTTGTGGCAATTGTCAAAATGTATGTTATGCTTTTTTCATGAATTATAAACTGATTTATAATCCCAAAATGTGGGAAGATTATGGATGAAGTCAGTGGTGTAGTGGAGGGTAAATGCAGTTTACACACTTTTTTGACCTACCGTTTATCCACCTTTTGGGGGAAAATGCTTTGAAAGTAGGCCTATAGGGAGCGTAACATTTTTTAAATCCGCGACCGGTGATCAGAGTTTAACCACCTATTGTTTTTACCACTTCACTGATGAAGATTTGTGTCGCATTCCAGCATATATTGTCGCAATGTGTCACATCCGACAGTCTTTTTTTCAAGTCACTATCATTTATTTGGAGACAGAACAGGTAGAACTTATAGAAATAACACACTTAACTAACAAGTGGAAAATGGAAGTGTGTATGCGGTTCTATACGCTACATTTCTGTATGCAATGAATTGAACGCTGTGCCCTGTTGAAGATGTGCCCCAGATGGGTAGTTGCTGCCTCTTACCCTTGCATAAACCAGCCTTAGCACTGCTGGTGTTGCCGTGGAGACGGGTGTGTCAGGGGACTATAGGCTACTCCGGATACAGTTGATGGTTTTCTCTGACACTGCCTCAGTAAACCTCACACTCACGGATGGAAGTGAGAATGATTTGGAAATGTCTTTTCTCCTTCTCAACCAAATACTGGGTCACCTCCTCCCCTAGTTTTTCTCAAAAGTCTCTTCACAGTCAACTTTGATGGAGAGGTGTGACCAAGTCACTTTGAAGTTAATCCGCCATATCAGTGGAGGCTTGGGGAGAACGGCTCATAATAATGCCTAGAATGGRGCTAAAGGAATGGAATAGCATTAAACACATGGAAACGGTGTGTTTAATGTATTTCATACCATTCCACTCCAGCCATTACCACGAGCCCGTCCTCCCCAACTAATGTATGCTATTAGTGAGAATTAGGCTGGATTTATAGGACTATTGTTCAACCCCTATTGTACACTTTTTTCCACCTTCCAATATTTCATGGCTTGAACTTGAATATGACAAATTTCAGGATGAATCAAACAACTGTATTTCTTTATTCATTAATATATTTTGTATGTCAAGGCTCTCCAAACCTGTATTTTTTTAATCTGCAATGTGTATCGTTTTGGGCGACCTGACCAAATTCACATAGAAATGTGAGTTATAGATCTGTCATTCTCATCAAAAGCAAGTCTAAGAAGCAGTAGATTTGTTATATGTGCACTATTTATATGCTTCCCGTTCTTTTTGTGTCTTTTACTTTCAGGTTTGTACACCAGCTTCAAACCGCTAAAAATACAATATTTTTGGTTATGGAAAATATATTTCACAGCGGTTTAGATGATACAATGATTGTCTACCCTATACTTGCTTGATTTGTCACATAAACTGAAATTAGACAAACTATTAGAATTTTAGCAACCAGGAAATGGCGGGAGCGATTTCTGCATCTTTAATGATTCATACAGTATATAGTTTCCTAACCCTAAAACTTGCCTAAATAATCTACAAGATCAGAGTATTATTTAAATCTACCAGTTGGTGCTGAAACGGAGACAAAGATGCATAGATGGCATTCTTTCATTGATCCCTATTTTCTGAACCTGTTCTCTCAATGTATTCTAATCTGTCAACAAAATTGTAATTAAATGTACATTGTATTTAAAGGGATGGCGATATATATACTGAAAACCCTATTGAATGAAAACTCCACGAGAAAATCTGTTGGTCAGCAAGTGGGAGGGTTTTAAGCGATTTAATTACATATATTCAGTGCACTCAAGGTAACCACGCCTGCAAAGCCCGTTACGCACGTTAATGAGGTAAGTCTGAATACCAACTACTGAGAAATGCATAGGAAAGGCGTGTGTAAGAAAGCCGTAATTTCCTAAATCGGAATCGGGCCCTAGTAGCCTACACATTACCAATAAAATCCTAGTCCTACATCATTGAAGCACAGTCGGCTTCACAGCACGCTATGGTAATGAGCTTTTCAAAGCCAGAAGACTGTCAAGTTTAGTCTGTGTACTAGTCTCTTTAGCTAATCCACTCCCTGTACTTCATGTCATTTGCCAAAAAGACTGGCCTATCTGCCATCTTCAAGTATGAACATTATATAATTAATGAGCTTGAGGAGAACCGAGGATTTGATCCTGATTCGATCACCTTTACAGCTATCCTCCAATCACAACGATTATGCAAATTTGAACTCTGTATGCTAAGCAACCATTTTTTGTTTGTCCAGATGAAACCAATCTGTCACAAATTGATAGC
Source organism: Salvelinus sp. IW2-2015 (assembly GCF_002910315.2). Taxonomy (NCBI): domain Eukaryota; kingdom Metazoa; phylum Chordata; class Actinopteri; order Salmoniformes; family Salmonidae; genus Salvelinus; species Salvelinus sp. IW2-2015. Next base: position 23,344,809 of record NC_036854.1, on the reverse strand, counting down.
TCATGTCTAAATTCTCAAAGTAAATACATACTGTAATTCCAACCTTTTTAGGAATTTTGAGGCTCCACATGTTTTCATGGAAAATATGAGTTATTTCCAACACCCAATGAGCAACTCCACTGTAAATCCAGCGCATATTGAACGTTGAGATTGCTGAAAAGCCAGTCTCTTTGGAATGTTAGCTATAGACTGTTACTCAGACTATGTCAAGCTGGGTTCTCTGCCCAAAGCACATCACATGAAACTACGTAATTTGCTTTCCTATCAAGATGCTACCATAAATACAGACGGCCCAAATATTTTCTCAGTTCAATCCATCTCGGCAGCAGTATTCAGCGATGGGAAATGTACATGTTGACCCCCTTGACAGACATCATTAAACGGAGCGCCATTAACAACAATGCTATTCCGGGGGTATGCAGCCGGCTGTTTGTTTTAACTGGTCATCTGGTTGAATGGAGCTAGAGAAATATGGTGCGTTACGTTGGGGGGGAATATTTTGACACTAGTCAGGGTCACCCCTGTCATGTCATGATGTCACTAAGCCTACCTGTAGCCAGGGGATATGTTTAGCATAGCAAGCTCTAAGGCAACGGTCGCCGATACTGAGGTTAGGGGTTACTAGAGTCATGTTTAATGTATCATTTACTGGACATGATGATTTGTCATATACCTGTCAGTGTGGGAGGATGCGGACACACGCACGCACACAGGCAAACATGCACACTTTTGAGCTAAAATTAGGTTTATGGGGTTTTCCTGGATGCATGGATAAATTAGCTCTGGCTGCTTGGACACATTAAGGCTAATGATTGCCTTGTGTGATCCTATTGTTGGTGGCATCCAAGGGAAAAACTGTTTGTATGCCTGAGAGTGGAACTTTCGGGGAGTCAGAGGTGGGACAGGGCAAGGACTCCCAGTTGGCCTTAGGGGAAACACATGTCGTGTGAGTGTGTGGAATCTGGAAGCTGTGTGAAACATTCTCATTAGCTAGTGGAAAAAGTGGAACCATAACAGCCATAGTTATTGGGGAAGGGTTGAGAGGGATGGGGGCAGGGCGGATTCTACAGACGACAGTAAGTGGCAGAGCCAGACCGACAAGGGAAAGACTGTTGCAGTGTAACTGAGGGGATAAGCAGATGTTTTCTGTGTCCCAAATGGCACCCTATTCTCTATGTAGTGCACTCCTTTTGACCATGGCCCATAGGGCTGAGGAAGGAATCTAGGCTCATTAGGGATAACCTGTTTCACAATCTCAAAACAAAGGCCTAATGGATTTCAGTGGAGGTCATATGTGAATTTAGTAAGGCCTGTTCTTTCCCCCCTAACATATACAAAGTGTGGTTCTATCCGCAAATGAAAACACACACTAACCAAACAAAACATTGAATTGAGAGGAAAAGTATAATCTTACCTCAGATAGCGCAACAAACCGTCTGCACGGAATAGGATCCTACTGTATTTAGGTAGAGAACATTGAAAAGAACAAGGCTATGTCTAACAGAACAAAAATACAGATAGAACCTTATAGTCTCAAGTTCTCTAACAAAGACTGGGATGCAAACAAACCGCATTGGACTGATGTCGCACTAAACTTGACTTAAGGCAATTTATCGTGGTAAAAGCTGTGTCTGCTCAAGCTTGAATTATTTGTTAAGTGCAGTGCCATTTAGCGCATTACGGTTTGTTTGAATTCTGGCCAAATACTTTCTATACACAAGAAAACAGGGCTAGATTGCCATCCCAACTGCTGTTCACTGCACTGAATACTTCATTGGAATTGTCAATAGTAGGCTAAGGCTCCAGCTATGAAAACATGTCACGGATCCCTCCGGAACTTTCATCACGCACACCTGTCCCCTATTCCCACTGATTAGTATTTGTATATATGTGCCCTTTGGTTTACATTGGGGGTCGATTATTGTTACAATGTCCGTTGGTGCGTGTGAGTACCTGTGCTGTGGGTTTTGTGCTCTCGTGCCATTGTGGATTGCGCAGATGATTACGGGTCGCGTCCCGTGTGTTAATCATCGTGCGAGTGTATTATTTATTCAAGGTATTCCTCGCTCTTTTGTTTTGGGTTACTACCCTGTGTTTTGTATAGTGTTCGTTTGGTCTTCGTCCCCTTGCCTTTACACGGCAAGCCGTAATTTGGGTACAATAAAAAAAACTATTACGCATTCCTGCGTTTGTCTCCCATTGCTTTTGACAAACATATTCCTATCAACCTTGCGGTTATCTTTTGTCCTGCACGGTGTGTGAACCTGCATTGTTATCAAGCAAATCTCCATCTTTGAAAATACTACATGCTATTTTTGCAATAGAAATGGAACGCATTATCATACAACTGTATAATAAGCGGTTACTCCATGGGCATCTTTTGTGTAGGCTACTAAGTGTTATTCTACACAACTTTAAAATTAGAACAACAAACCAGCCATTTCTATCCCACCGGGGATATTCCCCCACTTTTTGGATGTTCTGTGGGTTTGTGTGCAGGGAGAGAATAAATAGCAACGCCTGTGTTTATGTCTGTCCTGGCCCTGCCACAGTGAGATTTAGTGGAAAACTGTCCATGCGACCCAGTCCAAAGGAGGTGCTGCCAGTTGCATCCTGGTCCTGTTATGCTCTGGGCCAAGGGGTGCGGTCGGGTTCTGGATGGGCGTGTGTGCATTTGTGGCTGTGTGTGTGTGGTGTCTCATTCCCAGCTGTGCACTCCTGTAAACCTGGCAAACCAAGCTGAGGGTGGTGGTGGTGTGTCAGAGGGAGTGTAGGCTACTCCCAGTCCGCTTTCCCCCTTAGAGCTCTCATCTTGCGTTGTATTGCAACTCAGACTGAGGAAACTGCAGGAAATGACATTAAAGATTTTGGAGTGTGGACATGACTCTTTCCAAGACGAGAACTTTCTAGAAACCTTTTAGAGCACAGTCACAGACACACCGACAATTAGTTGCTGTCCTCCTTTGTCCGCCGCTCCGGGTCTCTGATATAATCTGTCCTGGGCCAATAATCTCAGAGAGGAGAGAGAGAAAGAAAGGCAAACAGAGAGAGAGAGAAAGAGAGGTAAAGCAAGAACAGGGTCACGTGACCGTTTCTCTCTCTGGCCAATAAAAGCTTTATGGGTAAAGCGGAGGGAGTGGAAGTGTTATATAACGTGTCATTAAATGTGTGCCATGATGGTTTTCCCACCTATGTGTTACTTTTCCAGTAACATTTAATACACATACAGCTGGAAACTCATGCCTGTGTGTGTGACTGTCTCCCATGTGGCATCCTAACCTAGTTGCCTGGATTTTCTAATGGTTATCCGAGTTCTGAAGTAACAACCTTAGCTTCTTGTGCCGTGCTGACCTTTTGAGACAAGAGACTGAGTTATTGACGCCTAGAAGGGTCCCAGACACTCTCCCTCCACCACTTGGCGAACGGTCAATAAATAAATCCTCACAGTGCGAGGGGATGTAAATGATGTCCATGGAGACCAGGGCTCACCCTCGCATGTGGCACTCGGAACATCTCAGTTGTCGTCTTATCAGTTTCACTCTGCCGCTGCTCATAGGCTGTTTAAAGCCTTTACAGTCAAACATTATAATAACCACAATTCAATATGACTCAACATTGGGCTATTTGAGGTGGTTCTTCTACCTCTCGAGTTACAGTACAACGCAACATCCAGATGCGGTTTGGATTAAACCAATTTATCACTTGAGTGTTTCACTTGATGTTCCTAATAAGAGTGTTCAATCTCCCGTAGGAACAGAGGAAGAGGACGCAGATTGAGCAGCCAGCGAGCCAGCCAGCAGACAGACATCGTAAGGAGAGCAGAAGGGGACCTACAGTACTGCGTGGTGGAGACAAGGTACCAAGACTAATAGCAGAGCTGACTGTGAGAGGCTCCACATTTCATTTCACCTTCATTTAACCAGAAAAGGCCCTTGAGATTTGAAACCCCGTTCCGGAGGGCCATCATGGGGAAACAGAACAGCAAACTGCGGCCTGAAGTGCTAAACGACCTGCGCGAAAACACAGAGTTTTCCGACCATGAGCTCCAGGAGTGGTACCGAGGCTTCCTCAAAGACTGCCCAACGGGCCACCTGACAGTCGACGGGTTCAAGAAGATCTACGCCAACTTCTTCCCGTATGGCGACGCTTCCAAGTTTGCTGAGCACGTCTTCCGGACGTTCGACACCAACGGCGATGCCACCATCGACTTCCGGGAATTCATCATCGCGCTGAGTGTCACATCGCGCGGCGACCTGGAGCAGAAGCTGCGCTGGGCCTTCAGCATGTATGACCTGGATGGGAATGGCTACATCAGCCGGGCTGAGATGCTGGAGATCGTACAGGTGAGTTGAGATGAGAATGAGTTGGTTCCGGTGGTTCAATGGATTAGAAACTGAGCATGGTGCAGGTATCATTAGGGGTTTGATTCCTGCATGGACCACATACTATGAATATGTTCACTGTGGGTAGTTTACAGTTTTGTAAGTCGCTTGGGATAAAAGTGTTTGCTAACTTCCTGTGGTGGATTTTACAGGTGGATTTAGTCAGAACACCCTCCAATATGTTCTCTGCTCAGTTCAGCGTCCAATTTTTTTACTTTTCTTTGTGTTTAATCTAATGAATGATACGTTCTTTATTACTCACGTCCATGATATCGTAAACATATTTTCACCATGGACATTGGCTGCAGCTCATTCTATTTATGTTTCCCTTAATCAACATGGTCATATTTGCTCTCCCCGCCACCGTGGCCAGAGSAGCATGTCCCGTATCAGTGTTGACTTAGGCGATTGTGTGTGGTGGTGATACAAGTGAACACATTCCCTTGTTAAAGTCCTCAGACCATTTTTTAAATGTATTTTTATTTCACCTTTATTTAACCAGGTAGGCTAGACAAGTTATCATTTACAACTGCGACCTGGCCAAGATAAAGCAAAGCAGTGCGATACAAACACCAACACAGAGTTACAAATGGAATAAACAAACGTATAGCCTATAACACAATAGAAAAATCTATATACAGCATGTGAAAATTAGGTAGAATAAGAGAGGTAAAGGCAATAAATAGGCTATGGTGGCAAATGAATTACAATATAGCAATTAAACACTGGAACGGTAGGATGTGCAGAAGATGAATGTCCAAGTAGATATACAGTGATCCCTCGCCACTTCGCGGTTCACTTATCGCGGATTCGCTATTTCGCGGATTTTCATAATGCATTTTTTTTTTTTTTTGGTGCATTGTGCTCTGCATTCTGATTCGCTAAAAACTCACTCCCGCTTCTTGTATCAAAACATGCTACGAATTGTGCTATCATTTTGTCGTCTCGTGCAGTTATGTGTACGTACATAAAACAGCTTGGCAAATTTACATTAAGTTGGCCAAATTATCTTGTAATTTCGAACATCTCCTAAACCCATAATGTCGACGAAACGGCCTACACGTGAGTCACTGTATTTGTATACATGTAATAGTTGCTAATTTAAAAAAAAAAAAAGTTTTCTATTTCGCGGATTTCACTTATCGCGGGTCATTTTCGGAACGTAACCCCCGCGATAAACGAGGGATTACTGTACTGGGGTGCAAAGGAGCAAGATAAATAAATACAGTATGGGGGATGAGGTAGTTGTTTACAGATGGGCTATGTACGGGTGCAGTGATCTGTGAGCTGCTCTGACAGCTGGTGCTTAAAGCTAGTGAGGGAGATATGAGTCTCCAGCTTCGGTGATTTTTGCAATTTGTTCCAGTCATTGGCAGCAGAGAACTGGAAGGAAAGGCGGCCAAACGAGGAATTGGCTTTGGGGGTGATCAGTGAAATATACCTGCTGGAGCGCGGTTGGGTGCTGCTATGGTGACCAGTGAGCTGAGATACGGCGGGGCTTTACCTAGCAAAGACTTATAGATGACCTGGAGCCAGTGGGTTAGGCGACAAATATGAAGCGAGGGCCAGCCAACGAGAGCATACAGGTCYCAGTGGTGAGTAGTATATGGGGCTTGGTGACAAAACGGATGGCACTGTGATAGACTGCATCCTATTTGCTGAGTAGAGTGTTGGAGGCTATCGAAGGATCAGTAGGATGGTCAGTTTTARGAGGGTATGTTTGGCAGCATGAGTGAASGATGCGTTGTTGCGAAATAGGAAGGCGATTCTAGATATCATTTGGGATTGGAGATGRTTAATGTGAGTCTGGAAGGAGAGTTTACAGTCTAACCAGARYCCTAGGTATTTGTAYTTGTCCACATATTCTAAGTCAGAACCTTCCAGAGTAGTGATGCTMYARGGGCGGGCAGGTGCGGGCAGCGATCGGTTGAAGAGCATGCATTTAGTTTTACTTGCATTTAAGAGCAGTTGGAGGCCACAGAAGGAGAGTTGTATGGCACTGAAGCTCGTCTGGAGGTTAGWTAACACAGTGTCCAAAGAAGGGCCAGAGGTATACAGAATGMTGTCATCTGCGTAGAGGTGGATCATAGAATCACCAGCAGCAAGAGCGACATCACTGATGTATACAGAGAAAAGAGTCGGCKCGYYAATTGAACCCCGTGGCACCCCCATAGAGACTGCCAGAGGTGCGGACAACAGGCCCTCCGATTTGACACACTGAACTCTATCAGAGAAGTAGTTGGTGAACCAGGCGAGGCAGTCATTTGAGAAACCAAGGCTGTTGAGTCTGCCGATAAGAATGTGATGATTGACAGAGTCGAAAGCCTTGGCCAGGTCCATGAATATGGCTGCACAGTATTGTCTTTTATCGATGGCGGTTATGATATAGTTTAGGACCTTGAGCGTGGCTGAGGTGCACCCATGACCAGCTCGGAAACCAGATTGCATAYCGGAGAAGGTACGGTGGGATTCGAAATGMTCGGTGATCTGTTTGTTAACTTGGCTTTCGAAGACCTTAGAAAGGCAGGGTAGTATAGATTTAGGTCTGCACAGTTTGGGTCTAGAGTGTCTCCCCCTTTGAAGAAGGGGATGACCGTGGCAGCTTTCCAATCTTTGGGGATCTCAGACGATACGAAAGAGAGGTTGAACAGGCTAGTAATAGGGGTTGCAACAATTGCGGCGGACAATTTTAGAAAGAGAGGGTCCAGATTGTCTAGCCCAGCTGATTTGTAGGGGTCCAGATTTTGTAGCTCTTTCAGAACATCAGCTATCTGGATTTGGGTGAAGGAGAAATGGGGGTGGCTTGGGCAAGTTGCTGTATGGGGTGCAGGGCTGTTGACCGGGGTACCGGTAGCCAGGTGGAAAGCATGGCCAGCCATAGAAAAATGCTTATTGAAATTCTCAATTATGGTGGATTTATCGGTGGTGACAGTGTTTCCTAGCCTCAGTGCAGTGGGCAGCTGGGAGGAGGTGCTCTTATTCTCCATGGACTTTACAGTGTACCAGAACATTTGGGAGTTTGTGCTACAGGATGCAAATTTCTGTTTGAAAAATCTAGCCTTTGCTTTCCTAACTGCCTGTGTATATTGGTTCCTAACTTCCTTGAAATGTTGCATATCGCGGGGGCTATTCGATGCTAATGCAGTACGCCACAGGATGTTTTTTGTGCTGGTCAAGAGCAGTCAAGGTCTGGAGTGAACCAAGGGCTATATTCCCGGTTCTACATTTTTTGAATGGGGCATGCTTATTTAAGATGGTGTTGAAAGTACTTTTAAAGAATAACCAGGCATCCTCTACTGACGGAATGAGGTTAATATCCTTCCAGGATACCCGGGCCAGGTCGATTAGAAAGGCCTGCTCGCTGAAGTGTTTTAGGGAGCGTTTAACAGTGATGAGGGGTGGTCGTTGGACCGCAGAACCATTACGGACGCATGCAATGAGGCAGTGATCGCTGAGATCCTGGTTGAAGACAGCAGAGGTGTATTTGGAGGGCAGGTTGGTCAGGATGATATCTATGAGGGTGCCCGTGTTTACGGATTTGGGGTTGTATCAGGTAGGTTCATTGATCATTTGTGTGAGATTGATGGCATCTAGTTTAGATTGTAGGGCGGCCGGGGTGTTAAGCATGTCCCAGTTTAGGTCACCTAACAGTACGAGCTCTGGAGATAGATGGGGGGAAATCAATTCACATATGGTGTCCAGGGCACAGCTGGTGGCAGAAGGTGGTCTATAACTAGCGGCAACGGTGAGAGACTTGTTTCTGGAAAGGTGGATTTTTATAAGTAGAAGATCGAATTGTTTGGGCGCAGACCTGGATAGTATGACAGAACTCTGCAGGCTATTTCTGCAGTAGATTGCATCTCCGCCCCCTTTGGCAGTTCTATCTTGTCGGAAAATGTTATAGTTAGGGATGGAAATTTCAGTTCCCGTCTCATTGGTGTTAGGCTCAAATGCCTTGTTTTTTTATAAGGCCAGAGAACCGTGATGAATTTTCCAGGTGGTAACCTGACTGCATAGGTAACTAGGAGAATAGTTACATTCTGACAGAGAATATTGTATTATTTGTTAAAGGCACTATTTGGAAGTTACTTTGTTGTTTAATGGTCATTAGTGGTAGACTGTATACACATTGAAGAATGTTATTTCTAAATGCCTTATGAGCTTAGTGCAACTCTAACTCTGACGCCAAGGTCAATTGTTCTTCCTGCAGGCGATTTACAAGATGGTGTCCTCAGTGATGAAGATGCCAGAAGATGAGTCGACACCGGAGAAACGGACAGATAAGATCTTCAGACAGATGGATGTAGACAATGATGGTGAGTCTTGTTTGTATTTAAACCTCTAATTCGACTTTTTATAGTGACATAAGAATTTACGGTACCAGTTTACATTCCAGCTCGGTAATAACCAGATAAGAACTATGTAGTTACCATGTTGTTTCAACCAATCCTCTTTCCTGACATCCCAACAAGCCCATGGTTGTTACCTGGAAACAGAGATGGTAGTTCTATATAATAACGCTGAACAGTGCTGGAAAATGCAACATTACCTGTTTCTTTTTAGTTCTACCGTTATATCCCTTTAAATATTCCAACCAGCCCATGGTTGTTACCTGGAAATAGTTAAACCATTATACCCCTTCCCCATAACAAACATAACTTAGCAGTGATATATGTCATTGTAAAGTGACACAAAATTGCTATGACATGACAAACAAAGCACAGTTTACAACCAGGGTCTGGTTTCCCAAAATAATCTTATAGTTAACGATGAACTTTGCCTTAAGATGCTTTTGGGAAACCGGGCCCTTGGAATGCCGAGTTGGATGATCGTTCAAAACGATGTTTCCCAGTTTGAGCTCGTTTTATTTATTTGATTATTTAATTTTTTTAAACAGTGTCGCTACACGTTTATGTAAATTTCATGAATCCTTTCCTAATGTTATGATTTTAGCGAATTCGAGGTCATGTAAGGGATAATCAACAAGGGGCTATGCGATCTCTGGAAAATAATGAACAACGTGGAAGGGTGTAGCGCGTCGTGGAACTTACCTTCCATAGAGCTGCATTATTTTCCAGAGAACATCAAGAGGCCCGAGTTGATTATCTCTTTAATATCAGGCTATAATTTAACACATTTTCCACTAGAAATGTGTTCATTTGCAGGTAGAAATTCGAGGTTATGTAAGGGATAATCAACAAGGGGCTATGCGATCTCTGGAAAATAATGAACAACGTGGAAGGGTGTAGCGCATCGTGGAACTTACCTTCCATAGAGCTGCATTATTTCATCAAGAGGCCCGAGTTGATTATCTCTTTAATATCAGGCTATAATTTAACACATTTTCCACTAGAAATGTGTTCATTTGCAGGTAGAAATGTGTTCAACATCCACGGAAGTAGCTAGCAAGTTTACTTGATTGCAACAGTAGCTAGTTGCCTTGTTAACCAAACAATCAGACTTGCTAGTTTAGCTAATTAAACCATCAGTCTTAGCTTGCTAATATGAACATTTTATTCAGCTATGCCAATAATGTTTTCAATTCGACTTTTGCTTTCAAAGCAGCTTAAACGTAAAACATGTAAGAACTATAGCCAGTGACACATTCAATACCACCTTGCACACTCTTGCCTGCATGTAGGGTGTAATCATTACAACAGTTGCAAACGAGAGTTTCTATTGGACAAATTAAAGTTTATCCCCATTTCATTCTGTTTGCTTCCATTTAAGAAACGTTTTTCAACAGAATTGGTGGAATGAATACACCCCTGATCATACGCAACCACACTTTCATGGCAGCCACATACAAACAGCATGATCACTTTTCTTGTTCTATAATTCCTTCTTGCATCTACGCGCTCTGCTCCTCTCACCTTTTCTCTTTGCTTGTGGACTTCAGTGCAAAACACATCAGTTGTCTGTGACCAGGCAAAAAAAATATTCCAAGCAAAACCTTCATATCATAACTGCTAAACACTTCACACAGCCATATTTAGCTAACGTCATAGTCAACATAGCTACTAGAGCTAACACGTTAGTAAACCCGCTATAATCATTGCAATAAAATGCAAATTAATTACTTAAAAATCATACAATGGTATTTTCTGGATGTTTGTTTTAGAGTCTGTCTCTCACAGTTGAAGTGTACCTATGATAAAAATTACAGACATCTACATGCTTTGTAAGTAGGAAAACCTGCAAAATCGTCAGTGTATCAAATATTTGTTCTCCCCACTGTATATATAACTTACTGCACTAGCAGTGTAGATTTTCAAAAGCTACAAATGACTGGAGGCCTGTGCTAAACAATGCTACAACCATTACCTTCTAAACCTTCTAAGCTAACAGTAGCTGAAACCCACTAGCTTAGAGCTAGCTAGCGCTTAGGAAAGCTACAATTGGTTAGCATAAAGGTAACGAAATTATTTTTGTTTTTTACAAATATCAACACTTTAACACATCTTCTCGTTACATCACATATTTATATATATTCCCTGAACTAAACTGAACCTTCATTCATAGAAAATAAAACAAATAGGAGCTAAAACGTTGTTGAAAAAAGTTTGGGGATCATCTTAATCCCTTATTTTACATGTAAACCATTAGCAACCTAGCCAACCTCCATTACTTACGATGGGGAAAATACCAACCAGTTTTTCACTCAATAAAAACTCCCTCCAATTGCCTTCAAACGTCACCAAACTCATGGACTACACCTTTTTGGTTATTACATGATTCCATGTGTGTTATTTCATAGTTTTGATGTCTTCACTATTATTCTACAACGTAGAAAATAGTAAAATAAAGAAAAACCCTGAAATGAGTAGGTGTCCAAAAGGCAGACTTTTTTATTTCTATTTGTAGGATATTTACATTAACCTCATAACCTAGAACAATTTGATGTCATTGGAACCACCTCAAATTGTTTGAGGATCAAACACTGTCAATTAGTCTACTAGCCATGTTAGCTAACTTTCTTATTTCATTTGGGTCTGTAGGTTTCAGGAAATGAAAGTTACAGATGTTTAACTTAGGGATAGACCCATTCTTTTCAATTTTTGCCTAAAATGACACACCCAAATCTAACTGCCTGTAGCTCAGGCCCTGAAACAAGGATATGCATATTCTTGGTACCATTTGAAAGGAAACACTTTGAAGTTTGTGGAAATGATAATTGAATGTAGGAGAATATAACACAATAGATCTGGTAGAAGAAAATACAAAGAAAAAAACTAACTTTTTTGTATTTTTGTAGTACCATCATCTCTAAAATGCAAGTGAAAGGTCACAAATCTAGAAATGACTCTGTGTGTCTGGGATGGTGACCACAAGAGGGCAGCAGTGTATGTGCAAAGTTTCAGACTGATAACTTGAAGAATGCGCAAGCTACATGACATTTAGTATGAAGTCACCCAGGTGTCCTTCACAATTTGCCCAAATGTACCCAAGTGGCCGAATTGGTAAATTGATACATTTTCAAGAACATAACTATGGAAAACATACAAAAATGCTATCCTAATAAAAAATCTAAGTTTACACACTCCCAGGAATGTCAAAAATGATGGATCATTAGCTTCCCTACATAAAATGTACTAACAGGAGACCCGACAATTATGCTAATCCAATGTCTCCAAACACAGAAGTGAAATATTTAAGATAAGGGCCAAGTTAGCAGCCAACACTGATCTAATGTCATAAGTGAACACACCACAAACACAAAGTAAAAATAAATACAAATAAGAATAAAATGTACATATATTTACAATGACTGTACTTACAACAGTGGTACAACAGTGGTACAGACGTTAGTCTGTACCACTAAAGAAATCAGTAAAAACTCAAGTTTATTACTTACTATATTGAACCTTTATTTTGGCAATACATCAAATAAACGACAACACATCTATAAACATATATTATATTGAGTGGAGAACACTGTGGTGAAGGTTTGTACCAATTATTATAATTTATTTTTTAAAGGAGCAATATCCAGTTGCTACATCCATGTTTTGGCTTATAAATTAATGATATTTACCAATTGATTCCTGAAGAATATAACTTAGAAATGCCTCATGAGCCTAGTTCAAGTGTCGTATCCCATCAGAAACGAAAATAAGCTTGTTTTACTCCCATGTTTGTAAAAATAATAAATGTAAACAAATACTTTATAGCCTCATTTTTTTTTTAAACTATAACATTGATATCATGGGGGGGGGGGGGTTACATCATGTCACTGAATGTCACTTGTCATATCTTGTGCATATACACTACTGGGAATTTGTCCTTTGGTCTGGAGTCCAAATTGGAGATTTTTGGTTTCAACCGCCATGTCTTTGTGAGACGCGGTATGGGTGAACGGATGATCTCTGCATGTGTATTTCCCACCGTAAAGCATGGAGGATGAGGTGTTATGGTGTGGGCATGCTTTGCTGGTGACACTGTCTGTAATTTATTTAGAATTCAAGGCACACTTAACCAGCATGGCTACCACAGCATTCTGCAGTGAAACGCCATCCCAACTGGTTTGGGCTTAGTGGGACAATCATTTGTTTCTCATTTACATTTACATTTAAGTCATTTAGCAGACGCTCTTATCCAGAGCGACTTACAAATTGGTGCATTCACCTTATGATATCCAGTGGAACAACCACTTTACAATAGTGCATCTAACTCTTTTAAGGGGGGGGGGGGGGTTAGAAGGATTACTTTATCCTATCCTAGGTATTCCTTAAAGAGGTGGGGTTTCAGGTGTCTCCGGAAGGTGGTGATTGACTCCGCTGACCTGGCGTCGTGAGGGAGTTTGTTCCACCATTGGGGTGCCAGAGCAGCGAACAGTTTTGACTGGGCTGAGCGGGAACTGTACTTCCTCAGAGGTAGGGAGGCGAGCAGGCCAGAGGTGGATGAACGCAGTGCCCTTGTTTGGGTGTAGGGCCTGATCAGAGCCTGAAGGTACGGAGGTGCCGTTCCCCTCACAGCTCCGTAGGCAAGCACCATGGTCTTGTAGCGGATGCGAGCTTCAACTGGAAGCCAGTGGAGAGAGCGGAGGAGCGGGGTGACGTGAGAGAACTTGGGAAGGTTGAACACCAGACGGGCTGCGGCGTTCTGGATGAGTTGTAGGGGTTTAATGGCACAGGCACAGGACAATGACCCAACACCCCTCCAGGCTGTGTAAGGGCTATTTTACCAAGAAGGAGAGTGATGGAGCGCTGCATCAGATTACCTGTTCTCCACAATCCCCGACCTCAACTCAATTGAGATGGTTTGGATGAGTCAGACCGCAGAGTGAAGGAAAAGCAGCCAACAAGTGCTCAGCATATGTGGGAACTCCTTCAAGACTGTTGGAAAATAATTCCAGGTGAAGCTGGTTGAGAGAATGCCAAGAGTGTGCAAAGCTGTCATCAAGGCAAAGGGTGGCTATTTGAAGAATCTCAAAGATAAAACATATTTTGATTTGTTTAACACTTTTTTGGTTACTACATGTGTTATTTCATAGTCTTGATGTCTTCACTATTATTGTACAATGTAGAAAATAGTAAAAATAAAGAAAAACCCTTGAACTACTTTTGACCTGTAGTGTACACTGAGTATACAAAACATGAACACCTTATCTTGACCATGACAGACTGACCAGGTGAATCCAGGTGAAAGTTATGATTCCTTATTGATGTCACTTGTTAAATCCACTTCAATCAGTGTAGATAAAGGGGAGGAGACAGGTTAAAGAAGGATTGAGACAACTGAGACATGGACTGTGTATTTATGCCATTCAAGACAAAAGATTTAGGTGCCTTTGAATGGGGTATGGTAGTATGTGCCAGGCACACCTGTTTGACGCTGGGTTTTTCACACTCAACAGTTTCCAGTGTATATCAAGAATGCTCCACCATCCGAAGGAAATCCAGCCAACTGTGACAAGCATTGGAGTCAACATGGGCCAGCAACCCTGTGGAACACTTTTGACATCTTGTCGAGTTCATGCCCTGACCAATTGATGCTGTTCTTAGGGCAAAAGGGGTGGGTGCAACTTAATATTAGGAAGATGTTCCTAAAGTTTGGTATACAGAGTGTCAGTAAAGAACCATATTTTCAACTGGGCTTTGTCAAGCCATAGCAATTTTGTGTCATTGTACAAGGACATACAGTGCATTTGGAAAGTATTCAGACACCTTCACTTTTTCCAGTTTTTGTTACGTTACAGCCTTATTCTAAAATTGATTAAACTAACATTTTCCTCATAAATCTACACACAACACCCCATAATGACAAAGCAAAAACAGTTTTTTAGAAATGTTTGGAAATGTATTAAAAATAAAAAACAGAAATAGCTTATTTACATAGGTATTCAGACCCTTAGCTATGAGACTCGAAATGGAGCTCAGGTGCATCCTGTAACTAGGCCACTCAAGAACATTCAATGTGTACTAGCTAATTACCTAGTAAATACATAGTTATTCCCGAGCTGGAACATAAAGTGGCACTGAATTTAGTGTAAACTTGAGTCCACTGTCAAAACCCCAAGCCTATATTGTCTTGAAGGGGTATTTCACTTGGGCTCTTATATGACATTTCTGGAGTCCTCGTTCAATTTTTTTTGCCTGCTGCTATGCAAAATGAGATTGATGTTCATAGTTTGTGTGTTGCTAACTAGGGGTCTCTTCTGGACTGCAGGCAAACTCTCTCTGGAGGAGTTCATCAAAGGTGCCAAGAGTGACCCTTCCATCGTCCGGCTCCTGCAATCTGACCAGGGAACCTCTCGCTAGTTCTTAAGACAAATGGACAGCCACACACAGTCCTGAACACAGGAAAGCAGACAGATGGACCCTGTATCATCCCCCATCCAACACACACAGTTCACACGAGAAAGAGGTTCAGTTGTCGTTACAACACCCATACCTTATTCCATGTATTATTGTTTACATTAGCAGTAGTTCCCTAGCCTGATCCCAGATCTGTTTGCATGGAGTTGACAAGACAGCACAAACAGATCTGGGACCAGACTAGCAGTTTCCCATATCCCAAATGCAGCGGTCTGAAAAATGCTTCCTACAGCGAATAATGTTTTCCGTTATGAAACATCCCATTCTGCATCCACAGTACCACTGATAGACTCTTACATTTCCTTGCAAATGTTTAAATGCTTAAGGTTTTATTTTTTACTTGCCTTACTTCAGTCAAAGTGAAGTGCCATATCTTAATATTTGTACTGAATGTATTACACTTGTATGTATTATGGATGTGTTACGGTAAGAAGAAATCAACCAAAACTAATATRTTGTATATTAACCATCCTGAGTCTTATTGCAACCTTTACTGTAAATGTAATATTAGCTAGGAACACAAGAGTTTTTCGCAATGTACAGGTATTTTGAAAATTAACTTTTTATTGCCCCCAACTGTACAGGCAGTTCCAGTGTATTAAATCCAGTATCTTGTCATCTTTTGCAGTCACTGGTTTGTTTAACTCCAGAGGATAAACTAATTTCCAATAAGGAAACACTGGGGATACGCACCCCGAAGACTACACTGCAAATGTGTGCGTTGTTTTTAGCTTGCTCCACCAGAAGACAAGAAAAAAATAAACATAAGCAACTATCAGTTGTGTTCACTTCTCAGACACACGTCTTTGTGCTAGAAGTAGACTTGTAATGTAAAGAGATTATGCAACACAAGCCTCGGTGAAATGCTGCTTCTATGGTTTCTGTAGCTAGCGTGTCCATTACGGGCGACTAAAGTCCGAAAAACAGATATGCAAGGTTTGCAGTCTAGTTTCAGGGTTAGAGATTCACTACGGCCATGAATGTCCTCTATCCCTGTGGAGTTAAACAAACCAGTATCTGCAAAAGATTACAAGATACTGGTTTTAATACGCTGGAACTACCAGTACAGTTGGGGGCAATAAAAACGTATTTTTCAAAATACCTGTGCTACAGCAATGGTACATTGTTAAAGTGAAAAACTCAAGTATTTTGTGTTCCTAGCTAAAATTACATTTACAGTAAAGCTTGTCGCTTCCCAACACAGAATACACATACATGAATAATGATGAAACAGTATTCTTTTTATTTTGTAACAAAAATGTACTTTTGTTTCACAATCTAAATAAAGTTGTGTAAGAAAAACAAGAAGTCCCACGGTATTGCCCTTTGTCCTGCACAGACACTGACGTGCTCATCGACAGAATAAAATAAAAATACGACAACTAAATCCCCAAAATATATATAGTCACAACAGGCCGGGCATGAAAGTGAAATCGGATACAACCATGTCTGATTAGCTTGACGTCAGAGTGGCGAAACAAGGAAGAGGGGACGGTTGCAGAAAGGAATGTTCCAACTGGACAGCCATATTCAGAAACCCCTTAACTCTTTCCAAAAAGGTAGGGCCTGCATAATTAATGCAGTGACTAATATTCAGCAGGTCTGTGAGGCTGAGTCTTACAGACATCGACAGCTCATAGGTATTTTACCTATACAGGCGTTGTAAGATCTGGCAATATCTAAGCAGTGGAACTCGGCCGATGTGAGAAGCTGCAGGTGTCTTTCTGACCCTGTTCAATTCACAGGAAGTTGGTGGCCTCTAAATTGGGAAGGACGGGTTCATAGTAATGGTTGGAACGTTAGAAGTCGAATGGTATCGAACTCAAACACATGGTTGTAACGTTACAGCTATTATTATGAGCCAACCTCCCCTTGATTTTATCTTCTGGGGTATTTCAGTAACAGGGCGACCCAGTCTCCAACTTGCTCCACAGGAGAGGAGAGACTGGCCACGCCGAGGTAGACCAGACAGACAAGATGTCGTCAAACCGGAACGCTGGGCTCACAACTCGTCCTTGCCAAAGTTGTCGTCTAGGTCCACGTCACTCAGGTCGTAGTCATCCTCCACAGGAAGCTGGGGATAAAAGAGGAGAGGATTGAGGACTGGGCAGGCAAACAATATAACATATTCATTAGAAACCAAACGTAAGAAAGCGAACCAAAACGGGGAGGGGGTTAACTTTTTGGCGCAACTTATTCTGTTCCCAAATGTTCCCAATGATGTGCACAAATGAATACGACAGTGTGGTGTATTCAGTGGGGTGAAACTATTCTCTTGGACATACCATCATATCGGTTCTACACTATTTCTATCTGGATGTTCTGTAACGTTACATCGTCATGAACTGGCCCGAGGCAAGACTTGGGTAAAGCCCTTCTTCACTATTTAAAAAGAAAAAGCTCAAATCACCTCGTCCAGCCAAAACTGTATTACGGTACGAGGACCTGCGCATCTCATCCACCCTGTGACCTTTGACCACTCACCTCTCCGTCTTTGCCGTCCCAGGCCTCGACAGCGTTGATATTAGGCAAAGCCCCGCCCCCGACGGTAGCAGTGGAGCCGCGGCCTACAGACAGATCCCTAAAAAAAAATAAGAGAAAAAGATTCCTTAGAATGATACTGTACCACACCTGATTAGCTGCTCACCAGGACCCTAATTAGCTAAATCAAGTTGGAGCAAAAGCCTTCAGACCCAGTAGCTCTCCAGGAAGAGGGTTGGGTATGGGCTGCGTCCCATACCCAATGAGGCACTACTATTAAAGTAGTGCCTCATAGGGAATAGGGTGCCATTTAGGACGTATCCGTGGTCTATACTATACTGTGTAAAACACCAAATGAGAGGGTGCCCCTACCTGAGGAACTCGTGAATGCCAGTCTCGCTGAACGAGCCCTTGAGCAGGGCGAACTTCATCTTGCGGGCGTTGATGGCCGCCATGGCAGGGTAGCCGAACCCTCCGATGCCCAGCGACGCCTCCAGATCCATCTGAACACCAGCCTCAGTCCACAGCCAGCTAGAGAGAGAGAGAGAGAAGACTTGCATTGCTAATCAAACTAAACGGATTAAGTTATACTGGGTTAAATGAATTCATCCACAGTCAGATCAAAATCATTCACACAGACTGTTGTGTGCGTTTAAGACCAACTGCATTGGCTAATCCACAACTCCTATTGAGTACTAATATAGGATAAAATAACTCAGTCGGTGATGTGTTCAAATGCAGGCTCTTTCTATATACTGACCCCCACATCTTCTTCTTGTACTTCTCTGCCATCTTCATCATCACCTCCAAGTAGCCATTCCTGCCTGCTGCACCTGCAACGAGGCAAGAGGAAAGAAAAGGGACATGTCAGTCTTGTACAGATCCAAAACGGCAAAAATCAATGAACCGTCATGAGGTAGAACCCCACGTGCCATATCAAACAGCCTGAGAATATAAGCATGAACGTGATCAGGGGACTAACTGAAGAGAGTAGTTCCATCTAACCTGTGTCCAGGATGTGGGGCAGCACAGCGATGACACAGAGCTGGTAATCATCGCACGTCTTCTTCAGGACATCTGCGTTAAGGATCTGAGAAAGTCACACACACACATTCAGAATTTAAGTCTGTCAGAAGGAAAACACACTAAAACGTCAAAGTTAGATGTCTTCTATTTAAAATATGTTTTTGTTCTAATTAAACTTTCAGCTGGAGAGCATAAAACAATAAGGGTGTAACGGTTCACCAAACCCACGGTTCAGTACTTTGATGTTTTGGGGGTCACGGTTCGGGTGCGGTACAGCGGGAAAATGAAATTCCAACAGTTATTGTAGTCAATTGTTGTTTATTTGGCTAAATTAAAAAGCACCCTATTTGTGGCCCAAGTACAGTTTCTGTGACATCATTCACAAAGTCACCGGCATTGTCTGTTGTGACAGGGGTCGTTAAATTGGCCTCTGTTGAAGTGTAAAAAGTTGGACCCGTTCCGAAATGGACGGCGGGCTTTCCCACGAGAACAAGTATGCATTTATACATTTTTCAATATAGAGACTCGTTCCGAACAGGCCCGAGGACGACCAGTTCCGTATAGACGTGGTCGGATCAGAGTGAGGGAAGCAGCAGAAGAGTCCATTTGTAAGCTACATTTTTAACCAGAGCTGATACAGCGCGAGGGAGAGCATGGCAGACGGGCCTTGCGGTGTGTGTGTGTACTGTGAGCGAGTGAAACAAGAGCAAGGAGGGAGGGAGAGGCAGCAACCAACTGATCCGACTTGCGCTAGTAGACTAATTTCTAGCTTGTCATAGCTAGGTTATTTATCATCCAATATGCTTACGTAGTATCGGTTGACTGCATCAAACTGAGAGAAGCTAGTTGGCTAAAACAGCTAGTTAAGTTAGCTAGCCGGGCTAATTTAATATTCAAGCACTTTCTTCCTGTCCTACAGTTAAATAACACCTACATTCAAATGACTAAATAGCAGCCTATCTGTTGGCTATTGTTTGTTGTAGCGTATACTTCTCATTTGACTTTTAATTCAATCTCCTAACTTGCTTTGCGACACACGGAGGCTCTATGATTGAAATTGAGAAATTCAATAAGCATTTTTCTACGGCTGGCCATGCTGTTGACATCTAGTTGAAGCCGTAGGAAGTGCAACATGACCAATATCCCACTGTGTATTCGATAGGGGCAGCGTTCAAAAACTACAAACCTCAGATTTCCCACTTCCTGGTTGGATTTTTTCTCAGGTTTTTGCCTGTCATATGAGTTCTGTTATACTCAAAGACATCATTCAAACAGTTTTAGAAACTTCAGAGTGTTTTCTATCCAATACTACTGCTAATATGCATATATTAGCATCTGGGACTGAGTAGCAGGCAGTTTACTCTGGGCACGCTATTCACCCAAAAGTGAAAATGCTGCCCCCTATCCCAGAGAAGTTTAAGGAGAGGTTTATGTATAATACTTGTATCTTTTATCAATGTTTATTATGAGTATTTCTGTAAATTGACGTGGCTCTCTGCAAAATCACCAGATGTTTTGGAGGTAAAACATTACTGAACATAATGCGCCAATGTAAACTAAGATTTTTGGATATAAATATGAACTTTATCGAACAAAACATACATGTATTGTGTAACATGGAGTCGTATGAGTGTCATCTGATGAAGATCAAAGGTTAGTGATTAATTTTATCTATATTTCTGCTTTTTGTGACTCCTCTCTTTGGCTGGAAAAATGGCTGTGTTTTTCTGTGAATAGGTGCTGACCTAACATAATGATATGTTGTGCTTTTGTCGTAAAGCCTTTTGGAAATCGGACACTGTGGTGGGATTAACAAGTTTATCTTTAAAATGGTGTAAAATACTTGTATGTCTGAGGGATTTTATTATGAGATTTCTGTTGTTTTGAATTTGGCGCCCTGCACTTTCACTGGCTGTTGTCATATCGATCCCGTTAACGGCATCCCAGCCACAAGAAGTTTTAAGCATCTCCAATCCAAAATTAAATCTAGAATCGGCTTCCTATTTTGCAACAACGCATCCTTCACTCATGCAGCCAAACATACCCTCGTAAAACTGACCATCCTACCGATCCTCGACTTCGGCGATGTCATCTACAAAATAGCCTCCAACACTCTACTCAACAAATTGGATGCAGTCTATCACAGTGCCATCTGTTGTCACCAAAGCCCCATATACTACCCATCACTACGACCTGTACGCTCTCGTTGGCTGGCCCTCGTTTCATACTCGTCGCCAAACCCACTGGCTGCAGGTCATCTACAAGTCTCTGCTAGGTAAATCCCCGCCTTATCTCAGCTCACTGGTCACCATAGAAGCACCCACCCGTTTCACACACTACAGCAGGTATATCTCACTGGTCACCCCCAAAGCCAATTCTTCCTTTGGCCGCCTTTCCTTACAGTTCTCTGCTGCCAATGACTGGAACGAACTGCAAAAATCACTGAAGCCGGAAACTCATATCTCCCGCACTTGCTTTAAGCACCAGCTGCCAGAGCAGCTCACAGATCACTGCACCTGTACATAGCCCATCCAACTACCTCAACCCCATACTGTATTTATTTATTTATCTTGCTCCTTTGCACCCCAGTATCTCTACTTGCACATTCATCTTCTGCACATCTACCATTCCAGTGTTTAATTGCTATATTGTAATTACGTCGCCACCATGGCCTATTTATTGCCTTTTCCTCCCTTATCCTACCTCATTTGCACATACTGTATATAGACTTTTTCTACTGTATTTTTCTACTGTATTAGTAACTCTGTGTTGTTGTATGTGTCGAACTGCTTTGCTTTATCTTGGCCAGGCCGCAGTTGTAAATGAGAACTTGTTCTCAACTGACCTACCTGGTTAAATAAAGGTGAAATAAAAAAATAAAAAATGACTGTAGTGGCACTTTGATGACTTGTGATTGGCGACAACAAAAAGCTGCATAGGCTATTCTTATTGAACAGTGGGGAACATACTATTAACTTATCTACAACTCTGTCCATCGCCATTGTAATCGACTGTGCAGCCAAAATGTTCCCAAAAGGGTGGTAGGGTTAGGGGAAAACAATAAAGGACAATCCATTTGAAAAAATATGGGGGATTGGGAATGATGCAGACAATGACATTGATGGAAGGCACAATCTGCGATATTAAAGCTGATCTACCCCCTAAAAAAATACATGTTCCCAAATATGGAGATTTAAACAATGATGTAGGATCCTCTCCAATTCTGGTTTATCGATCCCACCATCTACTGGTCCCGGTTGCACCTCACAAAAGAATAGTTTGAAATCACCAATTAAGATTATAATTTTGATTACAACATGCGCATAGGCTGTAGTTGTTTTAACAATGTTTTCAGCTCAGAATTTACTCATGAGGCAATGGCATACAACGCAGAGTAGGCATAGCCTATAGGCCTGGTGTTTAGATTTATATAATGAACAATAGTATAAATGCAACATGTAAAGTGTTGGTCAGTTGTTTCCTCCGATACATCGGTGTGGCTGGCTTCCAGGTTAAGCGAGAGGGTGTTAAGAAGCGCAGTTTGGCGGGTCATGTTTTTTCGGAGGACGCATGACTCGACCTTCGCCTCTACCGAGCCCATTGGAGAGTTGCAGCGATGAGACAAGATCATAATCACGAAATTGTGGAGGAAATAAAAAAATATATACATTTGTTTTTATGCTCTCCATCAGAGTAAATTATCTTATTGTACATGCAGACACGGACTCGCAGACACGAACCTCGAGCAGCTCCGGAGGAGCTGCATTGTCGGAGAACAGGTCCAGAGCCCCGGCAATGATGTCACCTCGGGTCCTCCCCCCCTGGTAGTCCTCAGGCTCCTCCCCCTTCTTGAAGATCTTAATGGTGGGAAATCCACGGATCTGCAGATACGGAGAGAGAAACAGGACAAACCTCAGTCCATGGCCACGTTCAGGTGGCAAACTTGGTGGAAAATTGCCGATAGAGATGTCATGAACAGGCGGACGCGATTCCTTAATTTCTAGATCTTTCGTTCCATCTAAACTTTCTGCTGTTGTGTACAGATGAACAGACAGACATCAGTGGTGTGGCTACACTGATAGTATCTGACTGGTGTGATGTTTTGGTGGGTGTTTCCTGCTCACCCCATAGCGGCTGGCCAGACCTTGGTGCACGGTGGCATCCACTGCTCCAAGGTGGACCTTGTCCTTGGTCTGCTCCTTGACGGCCGAGGCTGCAGCCGCCCACTCAGGCTCCAGGGTCTTGCAGTGGCCACACCAGGGGGCAAAGAACTCCACTAGCCACACTTCACCACTGTTCAGAACCAGCCGGTCAAAGTTGTCGTCGGTCAGCTCCACAACATCTTTCTTACTGCCGCCGCCACCACCACCACTCTAGAGAAAGACAACCACGAAGATACGTTAACTTAGACGTACCGCTTACACTCTGCTCAAAATATACAGTGCCTTCCGTAAATATTGGGACAGGAACACGTTGTTGTTTTGGCTCTGTCCTCCAGCACTTTGGATTTCACCTGACACAATGACTGAGGTTAAAGTGCAGACTGTCAGCTTTAATTTGAGGGTATTTTCATCCATATACAGGTGAGCAATTTAGAAATCACAGCAGTTTTTGTACATAATCCCCCAATTTTAGGGGACCAAAAGAATTGGGACAAATTCACATATGTGTATTAAAGTAGTTAAAAGTGTAGTATTTGGTCCCATATTCATAGCGAGCAACAATTACATCAAGCTTGTGACTGACTCTACAATCTCGTGAAATGCATTTGCTGTTTGTTTTGGTTGTGTTTAGAAACATCTTCTATTCTTATTTACAATAATAGTGACTCCAAAATGACACATTATTTACCATTCATTTCTTGGGCACAAAAAAAGTGTGTAGAGTCACAAGCTTGCTGTAATCATTGCGTGCTAGGAATATGGGACCAAATACCAAAATTGGACTACTACAATACAGGAAAGTGAATTTGTCTCAATACTTTTGGTCCCCTAAAAAAATGGGGGGGGGGGGGACAATGCTGTAATTTCTTTACGGTTCATCCGATATGGATGAAAATACCCTCAAATTAAAGCTGACATTCTGCACTTTACCCCCATAGTCATTGTATCATTTAAAATCTGAAGTGCAGAGCCAAAAGAACAAATGTGTCACTGTTCAAAGAACTACAGAGGGCACTGTATGTTTCAACAAAAAGAGACTTGACATGATTCTTAAAACCCACACTGTCATTTTACAATTCTTTCAACAGGTGGCTAAATGCATGTTGTAGGACACTGGAGTCATGTGCAATAGGGTACAACGTAGCAAAACGTTTTGTCACGGAAAACAACAATCTGTTATTATTGAACGAGATCAGATAGTACCTCCCCATTTCTAAACATTTTCTTCCTACTTAACATGACCCCAGCCTAGGTGTAAGTAGTAGTCACCTGTCTACTGTAGTCAGAGCCACCCGACCTGCCACTCATCCTGTCCTTCACCAGAGTGTGAAGAGCATTCAGGGCCCCGTCCACAATGGCCTGGCTATTGCGCCCACCTGAGGGAGGGAGGGAGAAAGATTATTAACACCACTGTTTCCTAAACGCCCCACAGTTTGGAAACCACTGCACTAGACATCAAAATAAATAAAACGGACCAAAATAGGGACGATAAACTAAACTTGCTTTTGTTTTCCGTTGCAAAACCTTTTGCTATGGGTGTGCACTAATGAATACAAACCCAGGGTTGTGTTCATTAGGCACGAAACAGAAGAAAATGGGACTGAAACAGGGAGGGACTATCTGAACCAATAAGAAACACAGATTTTTTATTAAAAAGCTACTAGACGTACCTTGGTAATCGTCGGGCTTGTTCTTATTAGCACCGAAGATCTTGATGGTGGGGAAGCCTTTGACACTGTACTGACCACCCAGGGAGTTGTGCTGGTCGGCGTCCACCYCACCGACCTTAACAATCCCCTGAGGGAAGAGAAAACAGCGAGAGGTTACTGTCATTGGTATAGCTCATAGAGTGCTAGTGAGTTCCATTTGTTTTGTACTCAAAACTAGAAAGATATACACCCAGGCCATAGCAATCTCACAAAGTTGTCATGAAAAGGTATACTCCGCTTATTGTGAATTCAGTTATAGTGATCAAATTGTCCTGCCTGCACAGCTGTGATCACTGTATGTGGAATGCACTGTAGTAATGTGCAGTCTATGTCGCTAGTGACATAGCACTGTAATAAAACATCTTAAGTTGAACTAATGTTGGTGTAATTAAACCAAAAGACAGTGTCATAACACTGCAATAACAAATGTGCAGTTTACCTTCAAGGCTGTAGCTGTTTTCTTCCAGTCAGCAGTCAGACTCTGGCAGTGGCCACACCTGTGGAGAGAAACAGTTAAGTCTGAGGCACCAGACTACGCACAGCCTCATATAAAATCGGCAAAGTGAAGTCTACACAAATCCCATGCAAAGACTTTCATAACAATCTGAGGGATAGTGAGTATTTCTGGTTTTGCATAGACCTGCAACAGATGTTTGTTAAGACAGGATGCGTGCAGTGGCTACAAGATCATGTCAAAGGGAATATGGGTTTACTAATATATCAACTTCTTTATCATTGTCATAATTGACCCCTATAAACTGGGGGGTATTCAGTGAGGTGAAGTGATCAGAAAGCTGCAGAAATGTAATTGACACAATTCCCTATTCTGCCTGACAGACAATGTAAACCATTCTACACCAGACATTTCTATCTAAAAAATGTTATAATGTTACACCTTCCTGAATGCGCCCCAGGTCTACAAACAATTTTGGTTGTCCCTCCTTGACAGGTTATTGGGATAAGGAGATTTCATACAACACTAACTACTGCTTGGTGGCAATTTCACTCTCGAGCAAGTTCTCAGTATCTCATTGGGACCAGAGAAGATTTGACCACTCACCAAGGTGCGTAAAATTCGATGAGCCATAAGCTGTCGCTCTGAAGAACCTCCTGGTTGAAGTTGGAGGGGTTGAGTTCAACCACATCATCGCTAGCAGAGTAGAAGCCTTGGGCCATAAAGACCAGGGAACACCCCAACAGAGCTGATGGGAAGTAGGAAAGGAGCTGAATGTGAGATGCGTCTGTTCACATTGTCATATTGCATACATAAGCAAATTAACACAACAGCACAATTCCATTGTCTACAGTTCAGCAGAAAAAATAAGTATCTATCTAACGTTATCTAGCTAGCTAGTTAGCATAGGTAGCTAAGTTAGCGCTACAAAAGTTGGCACATCAAGCCAAACTGCAAATAACTATTTAACTAGTCAACGTTAGTTAGCTTACAATACAGGAGCTGTTTGAGCCGTCATCAGGTATTCATTTTGCTGGTCGTCTTTTAAGCCTTCCTGTAGCTGTCATTACTGTTAGTTCGTTTACAAGGCCACGAACATTCATATGGTTAGCTACAGTGAAGCAAAATGTAACCTGATTCAATAGCTAGCTAACGTTAGCAATCTTGCACACATCGTATTATGGCCACCATGATATTAACCTAGTTATAATACAAAAACATCTGAACACAAGCTGTTTAGAGTTTCTTACCAAGTAAAAGTCTCATAGTTCTCTGTGCACCTCTCCAATTTCTTGTCATGCACAGCGCTAGAAGAGAGGGCGACAAAATCTTACCGTGGCCCACGCTGATTGGTTCTCCGCATGCTGTTGCCGCTCCACGTCCAATCAGAGGTCGCCGTGTAGTTTTTACCAACAGGGGGGAAAAAGGAAGGAAGGAAGGAAGATGTTAATTCACATTAAAAGTCAAACACCCATCATCAAAGAGAATGAGACCAGCTCTGATTCTGCCAGTCACTCAGTCAAAACCTGAAAATGGACTTATTTGCTAAAAGTTCTGGTTCGAGTGCTTTTTATGTCTGTGACAAATGACAGATCATCTTCTGTGGTGCAGTCGGGGTAGGAAGAAAACCACAGAGAAAGACGCACTCATGCACAATGACACAGATCATGTAGCCTACTACTACTAGTTAGGCCCAATATTTTGGTTGTATATTGTATGAAATATACAGTGTACAAAACATTAAGAACATCTGCTCTTTCCATGACAGACTGACCAGGTGAATGCAGGTGAAAGCTATGATCCCTTATTGCTGTCACTTGTTAAATCCACTTCAATCAGTGTAGATGAAGGGGAGGAGCAGTGTCGATTTTAGTTTGTAAATCTTGATTAGGCAAACAAAAAAATGTGTGATGAATGCCAGCAAAGCAACAACACTAAACAATACATTAATTGCACTATAACGGTGACAAACGGTGCCCACAAAATGTTAGGGCCTACATAAAGCTGTCCCAACAGCAGAGTCCCACAGCCGTCCCAACACCTTACCACTGCTACAGTTCATTCAGCCTCATTTACTGTCTTTTAGAAAAACATAGCTGATATGGCTGACTTGCTTAAACAAATGTGGTTTCGACTGACAATTGAGGTGGACAAATTATGGCATAAGGGAACGACAAGCGGATAAGAGGCAATCCGTCATTTAGATTAAGACGTTAATGAGCGAGAGATGATGGATGTAGTCAATTGAACTATTTGTTCAGCAGTTTTGAAATGTACAGCGACAGAATTCAGAACATGGGCTGTTCTTACATATAAACAGACAATGAAAGCTCTTACAATATTCAATGATTGCATTTCTCTAAAACTGGTTATTGGCAAACAAACACACACTGGCCACGAACAATGTGTTTACAATGGTGAAAATAGACCAACTTATTAGGGTGCGGCACATGGACTACTAACTGCTTACTACACAACATACACTTAGTATTACTTTAGCTACAGTATACATACAGTGGAAAGAAAAAGTGTGTGAATCCTTTGGAATTACCTGGATTTATGTAGAAATTGGTCATCACATTTGATCTGATCTTCATCTAAGTCACAACAATAGACAAACACAGTCTGCTTTATCTAATAACACACCAACAAATTATACGTTTTCATGTCTTTGTTGAACACACCATGTAAACATTCACAGTGGAGGGTGGGAAAAGTATGTGAACCCTTGGATTTAATAACTGGTTGACCTTTCTTTGGCAGCAATAACCTCAACCAAATGTTTTCTATAGTTGCGGATCAGACCTGCACAACGGCCAAGAGGAATTTTGGACCATTCCTCTTTACAAAACTGTTTCAGTTAAGCAATATTCTTGGGATGTCTGGTGTGAACCGCTCTCTTGAGGTCATGCCATAGCATCTCAATCGGATTAAGGTCAGGACTGACTGGGCCACTCCAGAAGGCATATTTTCTTATGTTGAAGCCATTCGGTTGTTGATTTACTTCCGTGTTTTGGGTCGTTGTCCTGTTGCATCACCCAACTTCTGTTGAGCTTCAACTGGCGGACAGATATCCTTACATTCTCCTGCAAAATGTCTTCATTCTTGGGAATTCATTTTTGGTGTGCTGTGCCTTTTTTTCTCCACACTTAGTTTCATCTGTCCACAGAATATTTTACCAGTAGCGTTGTGGAACATCCAGGTGCTCTTTTGCGAACTTCAGACGTGCAGTAATGTTTTTTGGACAGCAGTGGCTTCTTCCGTGTTGTCCTCCCATGAACACCATTCTTGTTTAGTGTTTTACATATCGTAGACTTGTCAACAGAGATGTTAGCATGTTCCAGAGATTTCTGTAAGTCTTTAGCTGACACTCTAGGATTATTCTTAACCTCATTGAGCATTCTGTGCTGTGCTCTTGCAGTCATCTTTGCAGGACAGACACTACTAGGTAGAGTAGCAACAGTGCTGAACTTTCTCCATTTATAGACAATTTGTCTTATTGTGGACTGATGAACATCAAGGCTTTTAGAGATACTTTTGCAACCTTTTACAGCTTTATACAAGTCAACAATTCCTAATCTTAGGTCTTCTGAGATCTCTTTTGTTCAAGTCTTGGTTCACATCAGGCAATGCTTCTAGTGAATAGAAAACRTAAATTTTTGGAGTGTTTTTTTATAGGGCAAGGCAGCTCTAACCAACATCTCCAATCTCGTCTTATTGATTGGACTCCACGTTAGCGGATTCCTGACTCCAATTGGCTTTTGGAGAAGTCATTAGCCTTGGGGTTCACATACTTTTTTCAACCTACACTATGAATGTTTAAATTATATATTCAATATAGACAAGAAAAAGACAATAATTTGTGTATTATTAGTTTAAGCACACTGTGCGTCTGTCTATTGTTGTGACTTAGATGAAGATCAGATCAAATTTTATGACCAATTTATGCAGAAATCCCGGTAATTCCAAAGGGAATACTGTAAAGTATGAAGTAAGAGTTTGAAATTGATGTACACTGTATTTTTGTTTTAGACACCGTCCTGCTTTTGCTCATCCTTTACTACAATGGGAACATCAAGCGCAGCATGATTTACATTGCACTGTATCCTCCACTCAATCAGAATGCAGATGCCCAGGCAGATCTGACCAATTACAATGTTTCACTGATACAATTTTATATTATTATGACAACTCCAACCAATCACTGAGAAATTACCAACATTGTTCACTGTCAACTGTTGTAGTCTTTAATGTTCCACTGTAGATTTGTAGGGGGATGGAAACTTGCCACACGATAAGATTGAATCATTGATCTGGCCATGGTGAATACAGTACTTTAGGTCCCACTTAAAAAACAACAACTAAGGCTTATTGGACAAATCATAAACACATTATAATGGTCTACAGAGATGCTCCAGAAATCATTCAGCTCTTAGGTATTTTTTCTTGTAAAATGATTTGTGAAGCATCTGTATAGGTCTTATATCCTGATTCTGCGGGCCCACAGCGCGTTTGCAGGCTTTTGTTCCAGCCCAACACAACCCGATTATGAAGCCCTTAGTTCCATCAGGTGTGTTAGTACTGGTCTGCCTCAGTTCTTACCTAGTAGGTGTTAAATATTGATGTCTGTGGTCTTGGTCCTGTTTCGACCCCATCAGAGCGCCTGTACCTTCATCAGTGCCAGCAGTAAGTTTACCTCCGCCCAGTGCCTGTATCAGTCCAAGGACTCATCCGGGGTCAGTGCCCTCGCTTGGAGCATATCCTTCTACACCTGCCTGGGTGAGTATCACACCAAGGGAGAGGGGTAGAGGGGCTGTGGTCCATGGATTGGTGGAAGGAAATAGTGGAAACTCTCAATACTTACACCTTTCCACTGCTTTTAAATCCATAGGGGGGAGTGAACAGGTGTACACTTCAGGATTAAGGGTAGGGAATCTGACCACAGGTCTGGCACTAGAACAGCGTGCCTCTTCCATTGGTCCTTCGGTATTGTGGGGTCTGAATACTTAAAGCGGAGATTCGCATAAGGTGAAACAGCGACACTGGTCCCCCCAGGTACATTTGTTATTGTTTTTGAAACGGGGCAGAGGAGCATCCTGTATTGTGGTATTTTTTTWAAATCATAGAACAGCAAAGTATGTACCATCGTGCATGCAATGATGTCAGAGGGGGAAAAAAATGTGTTTGCTGTTTTAAGTAATGCTTTGTAATATATCGCAAACAGAAGTGGGAGTTTCACTGCTACGGATTCCAGCTTTAAAGGAATAGTTCACCCTTTCGTAATTTATTACAGTAATAGAGGTATCACTAGCTAGGTTTCCATCCAATTGGTGACAGATTTTCATGCAAATATTCTAGAATCTGCATAAAGAAAATATGCACATTTCCCCACCAACAAATTGCAGATGCAAATCAGTGCATGATGACATAGTGCACATATAATTGACTTTTTTGTTTACATGTACCGAATGTAAATCTAAAGTTCAATGTGTTTCCATCGCATTTTCAACTCTACTGATAATTTTGTCACAAAGACTGTTGTGTTAAATAGTAAATGTGCCTACTCTGGTCTTGGTACATGCTCTCTAGATAACAGCTCACAGATACAGTGTGCGGTTAGGCTAGTCTACATGATGAGATTGGCAGTTATGGAAACGTGATTACTGACTGTTTGGAAGGTTCGTTTTCACACTCAAATCATGTTTTAGAAAAGATGTTCAATACAATCGTGACGACAGACATAAGGTCAGTATCTACTGCCTGCTTTGTAGAAACATGGCAATCAATGTGATCTTAGTTCATAAAGATGTGCTCGACTAGTAATTAGAGAGCTCATCTCATACCTTTGTTCAAGCATGCTTTGGACCAAGTGCATCCTCTAACCAACTCTATGTCTTTGTCTGATCTATGCAATAGACATAGAAGATACTTTTCTGTGGTTATAAACATTAGGAAATGAGCTCATACTGTGATCAGTTTGTAACGCTTGGTTCTTTAATTCGCTCAGTTCTTACCCGGTTTGCTGTCTTGTCATCGCTCAATGGATGTGTGCTGGCCATGATATTCCACTACAGAAGAGGTGTCAAAAAGGTGGAATGAGCTTTGGAGAGGAGAGTCAGTCACCTGGGTCATGTTCTTTAGGCACCAAATGACAGAAAACGGACTGAAACATGGAGGGACTAACTGTACTTGTCCAATAAGAAACGCTCATCTTAATTTGGAAAATGTCTTTAAAATGTATTTTGTTGCGTGCCCTGATGAGTATGTCCCTGACTTGTGAAACCACTAACAATGTCTTATCCACTGGTCTTTTGTCTTAATAACACATTTTGGTCCCAGAACATAGTGTTTGGAAAACGGATCGGGAAAAAAGTGTCTTAACTTTTCCAAAGCAAAATGATAGGCAATACAAGTAAATGCACAATAAATAAATATTCCCTGTTGATGTCTTATAGAGTACAGTAGAATTCTGTTAAACAAGCTATGTAGTGGACAGGCAGTCATATGGTACAATACAGTACAGAATTATATTGATACAGTTCTGTCTGAGGGTCACCATAGTTTACAGAAGCCTGTGAACTGAGGAGCGAGAAGCTCCGGAGTGAAGTTTCTGCTAGGTACAGATCTAGGATCAGCTTTCCCTCCCACAATCCTTTACCTTAACCATTATTGGGGGAAATGCATCTAGGGACAACTTTACTCTATATGATTGGGGCGACTGCGAAAMAATATTCCCATATTGTACATCATGGTTCACCTTATTTTGTCATAAAGACAAACACTTTAGCCTGGACCCAGATGTTTGTGCGGTCTTGCTACTATTGTCGTTATTGTTGGCAAGACAGCACAAACAGACCTGGGACCAGGCTACAACACACTTACTGATTTGAATGAAGCAATGCACTCATCTGACTATCAATTGTGGACTGACCCCAGATTTCAATCTTGCCCATTTCTTTCTTCATACATAGCCCATCTTGTAACATTACAGGGAAATACAATTGTCACATATCTTTATGTGGCAATACACTCTCACAAACATACTTAATACAACACCAATAATATATACAACAATAATATAGTTTCTGAGGATCACCCAGGCATGTAAAGACCATAGAATTAGAATGAATAGAACGGATGCCCCCATTCAGGTCTATTAAGCCATAATGTTTGGCGGCCATTCATTCTATTTCTATGTTAAAGACAGGTAGATATACACTGAGTGTACAAAACATAAGGAACACCTCTTTCCATGACATAGACTGACCAGGTGAAATCTATGATCCCTTATTGATGTCACCTGTTAAATCCACTTCAATCAGTGTAGATGAAGGGGAAGAGACAGGTTAAAGAAGGATTTCTGAGCATTGAGACAATTGAGACATGGATTGTGTATGTGTGCTATTCAGCAGGTGAACGAGAAAGACAAAAGATTTCAGTGCCTTTGAACACGGTATGGTAGTAGGTGCAAGGCGCACCGGTTTGAGTGTGTCAAGAACTGAAAGAGGACAAAATAGGCTGACACGAATTCAGTTTACAGCAGTGGCCTGCCCAGTCACCAAATCTCAATCCAATTGAGCATCTGTGGAATGAGATGAAACAAGCTATTCGGAGTAGAGATCCACTACCAGCCAACTTGACACACCTGCGGGAAGCATCGGAGTCAACATGGACAGCATCCCTGTGGAACGCTTGACACTTTGTAGAGAGCATGCCTCATCGAATTGAAGCTGTTCTGATGGCAAAAGGGGGCGCAACTCAATATTAGGAAGGTGTCCTTAATGTTTTGTACACTCAGTGTATGTCTATGTATTTCATCATGGCAGGAATCATTTATAAAATAAGGCAGTTCTAGAGCGACCTGCAACGTATTTGCTTTTCTCAATCCATGAAGTCATGAAATAGACATTTGCTATGACATGAATACTGTATAAAGCCTGGTCACAGATCTGTTTGTGCCATTGGCGTAACAATGACACAGCAATGGACAGCACAAAGAGATCTGGGGCCAGACTACACTGTATAAGGCAAAATGTGAAACCATTTGGTTTACTGAGACAGATGTGAGTCAGACTGCAATGCTTACATACAGTGCTTTCGGAAAGTATTCAGACCCCTTGACTTTTTCCACATTTTTTGTTACGATACAGCCTTATTCTAAAATGGATTACATCGTTTTCCCCCTCATCAATACACAATACCCCATAATGACAAAGCAAAAACAGGTTTAGACATGTTTGCTAATTTGTAAGAAATATAAAAAATAAATCACATTTACATAAGGATTCAGACCCTTTAGTCAGTACTTTGTTGAAGCACCTTTGGCAGGGATTACAGCATAGTCATCTTGTGTATGACGCTACAAGCTTGGCACACGTGTATTTGGGGAGTTTCTCACATTCTTCTCTGCAGATCCTCTCAAACTCTGTCAGGTATTTTCAAGTCTCTCCAGAGATGTTCTATCGTGTTCAAGTCCGGGCTCTGGCTGGGCCACTCAAGGATATTCAGAGACTTGGCTGTGTGCTTAGGGTCATTGTCCTGTTGGAAGGTGAACCTTCGCCCCAGTCTGAGGTCCTAAGCAATCTGGAGCAGGTTTTCATCAAGAATCTCTGTACTTTGATCTGTTCATCTTTTCCACGATCCTGACTAGTCTCTAATTCCCTGTCGCTGAAAAACATCCACACAGCATGATGCTGCCCGGTTTCCTCCAGACATGACGCTTGGCATTCAGGCCAAAAAGTTCAATCTTGGTTTCATCAGACAAGAAAATATTGTTTCTCATGGTCTGAGAGTCCTTTATGTGCTTTTTGGCAATCTCCAAGCAGGCTGTCATGAGCGTTTTACTGAGGAGTGGCTTCAATCTGGCCACTATACCATAAAGGCCTAATTGGTGGAGTGCTGCAGATATGGTTGTCCTTCTGCAAGGTTCTCACATCTCCACAAAGGAACTCTTGAGCTCTGTCAGAGTGACCATCGAGTTCTTGGTCACCTACCTGACCAAGGCCCTTCTCCCCCTATTGCTCAGTTTGGCTGGGCAGCTAGGTCTAGGAAGAGTCTTGGTGGTTCCAAATTTCTTCCATTTAAGAATGGAGGCCACTGTGTTCTTGGCAACCTTCAATGCTGCAGAAATGTTTTCGTACCCTTCCCCAGATCTGTGCCTCGACGCAATCCTGTCTCAGAGCTCTACAGACAATTCCTTCGACCTCATGGCTTGGATTTTACTCGGACATGCACTGTCAACTGTGGGCCCTATATATAGAAAGGTGTGTGCCTTTCCAAATCATGTCCAATCAATTGAATTTACCACAGGTGGATTCCAATAAAGTTGTAGAAACATCAAGGGTGATTAATGGAAACAGGATGCACCTGAGCTCAATTTCAAATCTCGTAGCAAAGGGTCTAAATATTTATGTAATTAAGGTTTCTGTTTTTTATCTTTAATACATTTGCAAAAATGTACCCATTCTGGGGTATTGTGTGTAGATTGCTGAGYATTTTTTATTTATTTAATCGATTTTAGACTAAGGCTGTAACGTAACAAAATGTGGAAAAAGTCAAGGGTCTGAGTACTTTCCGAAGGCACTGTAAATGCAACATTAACCTTTACCCTCTTCCCTTAAAATATTTGTAAATGCTTGGCGTTTTGCAGTCTTTGGGTGTGTCTCAAATGGCACCCTATTCCCTATATAGTGCACTACTTTTGACCAGAGCCATAGGGTGCCATTTGAGAACAAGGCAAGTAGGTGTGTGTTCCACTGTGTGTCCAGGCTCCAGTCAAAGTCCACATGATGTGAGAGGATACACCAAACCATTGTATTATAGAGGTAAGCTGTAAAGAGAGAGGAGAAAAATAAGTACAAATGAATAATGGCATTTTGCTCGATTAAGTCAATTTATTCAGATAATTGTGCGTGCACAAACACACACAAGAACAGCGTGGCATGGAAATAATTAAGTTTGTGCTTTTCTAATAACCAATTTGTGTTCATGCAAGTGGCTGATTGAACGAATCCTCACTATCAGTGTCTGCAATTTGGCAGTATGCCCATTACCTTGTTTTGAGAAAGAAATCTCAGTTTTAAGGTCTCAGCTTCGAGAGAAGACGCCTCGTGAGGTATTGGTCTGTTACATGCATGACCCAGTATTGGTCGGTCACATGAATGAAGCAAAACGTCAATGATGAGTGAAGTGCCTGTTACGCACCGCACATCACTCACCTTGAATCTGAGCGGACGCGGTCAGCATTTTGAAACTATTTAACCATGAATTTAATTGTTTAAAACCTGGACATTGTCATTTTATGAAGACTGTCTTACCTTGTTTCAAAGTAGCCTAACCTAGCCAAAATACGACCACAGAAATGCTGAGGGAATTATTTTATTAACACTTAGTACGCTATTGAAATCAGAATTTCTCTCATGTTCTATTGGTTTTCCGAGTTATTTTATTGTCCAGCAGCCAAAGGCATAGTCCGAGTCATGTTAGTACCCATGCTAGTTCATGCATATTTAGATCTCCCGTCTTTCTTAAAAGCTCTACAGGATCGGTGTGTGTCCCCCGCGGGACGGTTGAGCTAATGTGCGCTAATGTGATTAGCATGAGGTTGTAAGTAACAAGAACATTTCCAAGGACATAGACACATCTGATATTGGCAGAAGGCTTAAATTCTTGATAATCTAACTGCACTGTCCAATTTACAGTAGCTATTACAGTGAAAGAATACCATGCTATTGTTTGAGGAGAGTTCAGTTATGAACTTGAAAATGTAACAATAAACCAATTAGGCACATTAGGGCAGACTTGAACAGAAATGCAACGGTTCATTGGATCAGTCTAAACCTTCGCACATACACTGCTGCCATCTAGTGTCCAAAATCTAAATTGTGCCTAAACTGGAATAATACATTAGGCATTACAATCTTGCATTACAAAGATGAAGGGAAAAAAATACTATTTTTTTTATTTTTTATTATCTTTTACAGATTAATGTGTCATTCTCCTACATTCATTTCACATTTCCACAAACTTCAGTGTTTCCTTTCAAATGGTATCAATAATATGCATATCCTTGCTTCAGGTCCTGAGCTACAGGCAGTTAGATTGTGTATGTCATTTTAGAAGAAAAGTTTAAAAAGGGTCAGATCCTTAAGAGGTTTCTAAAGGATATTTTCATCCGTCTCGTGAAACCGCTCTGCAAGCCGTGCGCTTTTGAAAATTGTGTTTTCCGCTAATTGTATTTTGGAACATTCATGCGTAGCCTACAGCCATGCA
This sequence comes from Salvelinus sp. IW2-2015, assembly GCF_002910315.2. Taxonomy (NCBI): domain Eukaryota; kingdom Metazoa; phylum Chordata; class Actinopteri; order Salmoniformes; family Salmonidae; genus Salvelinus; species Salvelinus sp. IW2-2015. The sequence continues at coordinate 23,308,506 of NC_036854.1, read as the reverse complement.
TACTTTGTTGAGCTTATAATATAAATAAATAAAACTTTATCAACAATTTATGCCAATCGGTCTAATTTGTTCCATTTTTTAAAAATGATAATGATTTTTGTATTTGCAGTGATTGTATGAATTTTGGATATGTCAACCCAGAACTGTCCCAGTCTGTTATGAACCGCATACCTATTTTTCTATCATCCCTTTGGACGACGGAACGCCCTTTATGTCAAGCCCTGGAGGGAATTATTTTATTAAAGACATAAAAAGTATTTTGTTGTGATTCTAATATTGCAATGTTTTATAGGCTACTAAGAGTGACCAACCTTCCTCCAGGAGAGCCTTAAAGGGGCAGTGGCTAAAAAAGTTAATGTCAAGCCCTGAATAGTGTTAAGCTGAAAGCAGAACTGAGAAAATATCTGCCAACTAAGTAAACTCAATGGAGAATCTCCAATGAAACTGTGTTTAAATCCAGGACTAGGCTTAACCTGTTTCCGGGAAACCACCCCATAGGGTTATGTGACCTAGTTTGGGATAAGTACTGTCCATATTAAACTTAAGTAGCTCCAAAAACATTATGCCAAGATTGCAGATTAGTTCCTACAATAAATTAGCTAAATTACTTGAACAGACATGGAGCTGAGTGAGATAGCTCTGGTCTGAAAGAAAAGTATCATCATCATGTGATTACTGTGGAGAGTTCTCAGCATGAATATGCTGACACGTGCACTCCTATACTACACGTTAAAAATAAACAAGATAAAGATGAGATAGATGAACAATGAACATGGGTGAGATTAGGGATGGGTACCAAAATCTCGATATTAAACGGACTCCGATGTTATCGGTTCTGCTTTCGGTACTGGAGAAATTAAGAAAATACATTTCCTATTTATTATTGCTACATAAACGTTATCTTGCCCATTTGATCTCACCAACCGTTTCTAATTTGCAATAAAATGCATTTTTTATGATGCATTTAGGCTATTCCCAATCCAGAAAAGAGATCTCTGGGGCTACAGCACACACAGCACCCTGCTCTTAATTAGTGACCATGGCTGAGAGAACTAAATGTTCAAAAGTGTGGTTACACTTCACCAGAGTCAATGCTGACAGTGCTCGTTGCCACAAGTGCAACAAGACTTTTGCTTGTAAGGGAGGAAACACGAGCAATCTGTCCAAACATCTATCGAAAGTGGATCATGTACAGGCAGAGAAATGCAGTTTTCGACTGCCTAGCTTGTAGTTCATCTCTCGTTGTCCGATCTATGTTAGGTATGRATGCTAGCAGCCTGGAGCCCACACACGGAGTTAACTAAATTATGCGAACATGGGTTCATGATAAAAAGGAACCATTAGCCAGCTGATTGTTAAGCTATGGGTGCGTTCATAAATTCAATAACCCATTTAAAGATTTTGCAACTTTCTTGTGTGGTGGCATATTTCTGCTTTAGCAAATTAGGAGAGTTACGAACTACACACCAGTCAGAGTTATACTTAAACTCCATATTTTTATAATAATAAGCTTTGCAATAGCATGTGACTTTCAACAATTCACTATTTCTAATGAACCGTTGAGAAGTGACTACAGAAAAATACAAAGATATTTTATAGCCAAGATACACCCCTCTCAACTTACATGACGAACCACAGATCTTAGGAACTGTTCACAAATAAATAATTTTTCTTGAGAAAGGAGTATCCCTTAGCCAGATAACATTCGCTATAAATTATTGTTCAGTTTGGTCCCTCAGATGAGGTTCTAATCTCGTTCCTGGTACTTCATAGTACAAAAACACTAACTCATCTAATGGCATATATCAATGATCAACTCTAGATACTCCCTTCTCAAGTAAACCCCCTCTTGACCCCACTCCTGGACAAGCTCATTGAGGGGAGTGAGCCTCTAGGTCATACACTATCCCAGGATAAGTGTAAGATCAGAGGACATACAATGTTTCCAGACACTGCCATACACCTCCCCCAATGGGAAAAGGAGGGAGTGACTGGCGCACAGACATTGTGGCGACAAGTAATTGGTTCCACATTAATCACGCCATCCCTTCACATGGTTTAAGAATAGGTAAAGACACATTCACATATGAAGACAATGTTAGCACCAGGGACATGTGAAAGACAAGCCTGACCTCTCCCCTCTCTGGGCCCCAAGTGACTGAGACCCGGCTTAGGGAAAAGTGCAAATGCCAACACTATAGTCCAAAAGGATACATTCTAATGACAAGTATCTCACATAAGCATATTATCTATGTTACCCAACTAATTCTGATTCATCCGCCACACTTGTTAAAGTTGCAGCTACAATGAACCAACCAGTCATCCTCCCACTAGCTGCCAGTGTGAAGGGGCTTTGGGCTTGTCTTTGGCTTGGACCAGCGGTATTACAGGGAGGAGTGGGTCCAAGCCAAAGACAAGCCCAAAGCCCCTTCACACTGGCATCTAGTGGGAGGATGACTGAGGAGGTTGGTGAATGAGTGACACCTAGCCGTGACCAAGGTCATAGTGAAAGGCCTACAGCCCTTTACAACAGTGGAGTCCAAGGGCTTTAGGGAACAGTCTGTCCATATATATTGAGTTGTATTCATTTTTGGGATATAGTAGTATAAAAGGGTTGTATGTTAGTCCCATCACTCCACAATACAATACATAACACAAGAATTCAATAATGATAATTCAACACATGAAAACTTTTTTTTTTTTTTTACTGTAGGGAGATGAGCAAGGAACTCAACCCCAAATATACCCCTCCCTCCAGGAGTTACCTCAGTGACACATTCATTCCTACCTGGTATGGTGTAGAAAAGGCCAATGTGATCACTGAGCTGAAGGACGTGCGAAAGCTGGCCATCACATCAGACGGCTGGACCAGCCTCTGTCAGGACCACTATCTCTCTGTTACAGTGCACTACACAAGCCAGGGCAGTGTAAAACAGAAGGTCCTCCACACCAGGGCAGTGTGAAACAGAAGGTCCTCCACACCAGGACAGTGTGAAACAGAAGGTCCTCCACACCAGGACAGTGTGAAACAGAAGGTCCATCCACACCAGGACAGTGTGAAACAGAAGGTCCTCCACACCAGGACAGTGTGAAACAGAAGGTCCTCCACACCAGGACAGTGTGAAACAAAAATGTTGATTTTTCTCCAGAAGACCTGCTAAGAACTGTTAGTCCTTTTGCAGCCTACCTGCATGCCCCATCCGTGTTGTTCTATACCACTGTATTATCTTTTGCAGGAAAATATTGTTTATTTAATTTGTTTTACATTTCCATCATCACAACATTAGTCTTTAATAGTGATTTGTTCAAAACATTGCTGTTTCTTTTGCTGTAAATAATTGTTTATTTTACATTTCAGAAAATAAAGCAATGTTAATTCAGCGACTGAGATGGCCATGGCAGAACAGAGCTAGCTGCAGCGAACTGAAAAGAGGAGCGACCCAGGGATGTGTGTGCTTTGGGGACCATTGGGGTCCATTAACAGAATGTGACTGGCAGAACGGGTGTTGTAAGTGGAGGATGAGGGCTGCAGTAGGTATCTGAGAAAGGGGGGAGTGAGGCCTTAGAGGGTTTTATAAATAAGCATTGCGACGGGTATATAGAGATGACCAGTTTCCAGAGGAGTATAGAGTGCAGTGATGTGTCCTATAAAGGAGCATTTGTGGCAAATCTGATGGCCAAATGGTAAAGAACATCTAGCCGCTCGAGAGRACCCTTGCATGCCAATCTATAAATTACGTCTCCGTAATCTAGCATGGGTAGGATGGTCATCTGAATCAGGGTTAGTTTGGAAGCTGGGGTGAAAGAGAAGCGATTACGATAGAGGAAACCAAGTGTAGATTTAACCTTAGCCTGCAGCTTTGATATGTGCTGACAGAAGGTGTACAGTCTATCCATACTCCCAAGTACTTGTATGGGGTGACTACCTCAAGCTCTAAACCCTCAGAGGTYGTAATCACAGCGGTGGGGAGGGGCATTCTTCTTACCAAACCACATGGCCTTTGTTTTGGAGGTGTTCAGAACAAGGTTAAGGGCAGAGAAAGCTTTTTGGACACTAAGAATCTTTGTTGTAGAGCGTTTAACACAAAATCCGAGGAGGGGCCAGCTGAGTATAAGACTGTATCTGCATATAAATGGATGAGAGAGAGCTTCCTACTGCTTGAGCTATGTTGTTGATGTAAATTGAGAAGAGCGTGGGGCTTAGGATCGAGRCGTGGGGTACTCCCTTGGTGACAGGCAGTGGCTGAGACAGAAGATGTTCTGACTTTATAAACTGCACWCTTTGAGAGAGGTAGTTTGCAAACCAGGCCAAAGACCCCTCAGAGACACCAATACTCCTTAGCCAGCCCACAAGAATGGAATGGTCTACCGTATCAAAAGCATTGACCAAGTCAATACATTTCTGTCCCTCTAGAGTGGCCCCGGTCAACCGTAAGTGCTGTTATTGTGAAGTGGAAACGTCTCGAAGCAACAGTGGCTCAGCCATGAAGTAGTAGGCCACAAAAATAATAGTAGTAGCCCGTGAAAATAATCTATCCTCAGATGCAACATTCACAGCTCCAAACTGCCTCTGGAAGCAACGTCAGCATAAGAACTGTTTGTCGGGAGCTTCATGAAATGGGTTTCCATGGCCGAGCAGCCGRACACAAGACTAAGATCACCATGAGCAATGCCAAGCATCAGCTGGAGTGGTGTAAAGCTTGCCGCCAATGGACTCTGGAGCAGTGGAAATGCGTTCTCTGGAGTGATGAATCACACTTCACCATCTGGCAGTCCGATGGACGAATCTGGGTTTGGCGGATGCCAGGAGAACGCTACCTGCCCCAATGCATTGTGCCAACTGTAAAGTTTGGTAGAGGAGGAATAATGGTCTGGGGCTGTTTTTCATGGTTCGGCCTAGGCCCCTTAGTTCTAGAGATGGGAAATCTTAAACTTCTTAAGGCTAGGGGGGTATTCGGAAGTTTGGATGACTGACGTGCCCAAAGTAAACTGCCTGTTACTCAGGCCCAGAAGCTAGAATATGCATATAATTGTTAGCATAGAAAACACTCTGAAGTTTCTACAACTGTTAAAATAATGTCTGTGAGTATAACATAACTGATATGGCAGGTGAAAACCAGAGGAAAATCTATCTGGAAAACATGTTTTTTTAGCTCCCAGGCCATTCCTATGTTGGCATATTGGATTTCCAACCAAAAAGTGCCCAGATTGCAGTACCTATGCCTTCCACTGGATGTTAACAGTCTTTAGAAAAGGTTTCAGGCTTGTTTTTTGAAAAATGAACAAGTAGTTGTAGTTTTTCAAGGTGTCCCTCATTAGGACTCTAGTCTTGTGGAGCGCGTGAATGAGGGCGCGCACTTCATTATTTATCTCCGGTATTGAACATACTTCATTCAGTCTTAAATTTGATCATTTATTTACATATTAGGGTACCTGAGGATTGATTAGAAACGTTGTTTGACTTGTTTGGACGAAGTTTACCGATAACTTTTGGGATTCCTTTGTCTGCATGTTGAAGGAGTGGATCGGGTGGATTACTAAATCAAACGCACCAACAAACCTGACCTTTTTGGGATATAAAGAAGGACTTTATCGAACAAAACAACCATTTGTTGTGTAGATGGGACCCTTGGGATTGCAAACAGAGGAAGATCTTCAAAGGTAAGTGTTTTATTTTATCGCTATTTCTGATTTTTGTGGCGCCTCTGCTGGTTTGAAAAATGTTTTTAATGCAGGTGTATGCGGGCGCTGTCCTCAGATAATCAAATGCTTTCGCTGTAAAGCCTATTGTAAATCGAACAAAGCGGTTCGATTACCAAGATTCTAAGCTAAAGAATGATGTATGACACTTGTATTTTCATGAATGTTTCATACAACTATTTTTGTATTTTGAATATCGCGCTCTGCAATTTCATTGGATGTTGTCGTAGTGGAACGCTAGCGGGACACCTAGCTCAAAGAGGTTTTAACACTGTGCTTCCAACTTTGTGGCAACAGTTTGGGGAAGGCCCTTTCCTGTTTCAGCATGACAAAGCCCCCGTGTACAAATCGAGGTCCATACAGAAATGGCTTGTTGAGATCGGTGTGGAAGAACTTGACTGGCCTGCACCGAGCCCTGACCTCAACCCACACCTTAGGGATGAATTGTTAGACCTCTCACTCAAACCCTTGTCATTTGTTTGTTTTATGTTGCACCTACCTCAAATGTGTTATTTCATGCTACTGAATGTATGTACTTTATTTAACCAGAGTATTTTCTGATTTCATTATCAACAAATGCATCAAAAAGTACAGTTAATGTAAAATGAACATAAAATCTACAGTATAATGTTTGGATTCAGTCTTCTGTCAGACTAACTGTTTTGTCCTCACCTTTAGTCTAATCATTTTCCAAACTGTTCCCATTTAATAGCTTACCATGGTTATGCATATGCGTTTTCATATTTCTTCTGTAAGAAACATTTATATTTAGCCCTATCCATATAGGCAAATTCCCACGAGTGTAAATGGTTAATATTGCTTGATTGAGCTTGTCTTGTGCAACCAACGGAATAGCCCCAAAAGCGCAAACACCGCCGATCTGGCATTCCGGGCAGGCTCAAGCAAATACTGAAACTATTTGAAAGATTTCCAAAACAATTTGAACCCAGGTCTGAAAGCCACCCTCTTTACCCATCAATAGTCTTACCTGGGCTTCCCTGCAGGCTGAGTCTGCTGGCGACTGGGCTGGACCTTGATGGCTCCGCGGTGGGGGGACAGGCTTGGAGAGTTGCGGGGGGAGGCGCCAGGGGAGAGTCGGGGGGAGGAGTGGGAAGGTGGCTCGGGGGCTTGGGCCACGGAGGCGGGTCCAGGGTGTTTCCTCGGGATGCGTCTGATTAGCCGGCTGACCCATCGTTGCTGCTCCTCCTGAGAGCCGGCCAATAGGAGTAGGTCTTTGGCCGTGGATATGTCGTAGTTCACTAAGGGAGGAGGTTTGACGTTAGTGAATACACTAATACAGGAAAACAATTTATTTAAAGAAAACGGACTAATATGTATGCCTACTAAAATGTGCTTTAACTTCACTGTCTTAATAATACAGTCGCTAAAGTGGCAATGTTCAAGGGGGACTAACATTCTAAACAGTAATTCCCATTGTTCGAAAACTCATAAATAATATTTAACCCTCGCTTGCCCACATGCTCATAAAATCCTATGAACCCAGTGGCATTCACCCACAGAAATATAAAACCTAGACGGGAAAGTGTCCCTCTGGGTTTTAGAACTGTATGGGTGAACACCACTGGGTTTATAGAGTTTTAAGGAATGTGGGAGGCAAGGGAGGGTTACATATTGTGACCATTCCCCTCTTACTGACCCCTGCAGGGGGCGATGGCCTCCTCATTCCGGTCTAAGTGGTCCTTGTGGCACTTGGTGTGGCAGCGGCGGCACTCCAGCGCGGGCGGCGGCTTGAACACGTTCCACAGGGGCCGCGTGCACGCCTCGCAGCTCGACGGCAGGTGGTAGAGAGTGGGGATAAACTCGTGACCCTTGTGCACGACGTAGGACGAGCGCACGCCCGCCAGCGCCAGCGGCTCCGCCGCAAATCCCTGCTCCCGCTTGCTCTCGCCCTCATTGGCGTAAAGGATCTGTGAGGTGGAGAGATGGAAGAGGAATTAAGGAGCAGATCATATGTTACGTTTCTGTAAATGAGGATTCTGTTGAAAGTCTCGAAGAAAAGATATTGATGTCAATGTGAGTTGTCACCTGGAATATCCTGGGGATTTCTTTGGTGTCAGCACGGTACACATCTGTTTGAGTGACTGGTCGGACGTGGAACAGCTTACTGCATGGAGGAAAGAATGGAAAAAATGATAGGCATCTCAATAGAAGCAGTGAGGGAAAAAAAGGTCAAATGAGGACAAACAAGCTTTGTGACCCACTCAATGTCTAGGATCATGTAGGGGTTGGACTGCTCTCGGTCCATCTCACTATTGTAGAACAAGATCTTCTTACTGCTTACCACCACGTACTGAGAGAGAGAGAGAGAGAGAGAGAGCAGGGAAAAAGACAAAATCACACAGTAGGACTCACGTGTCAGTGGAATAATCAATAAAGACCAATAATCAGGTACAGAATAGTCAGAGAGGCAGAAGGGGCACCATACCCTTCTATCCCATCCACATCTCTTGGTGCTCTTCACAGGAAGTGATAGCCAGCCCTCCAGCCTGGTATCTGTTTTGCATACAGGAAACAGGAAGTACATTAATATTGCTTCATAAGAGCTTCATTACAGCTCTGTTACATACTGCAGAGCTGAGGTCAGGAGCCAATCCACACGGCCCACTTCGTTGTTTCAACCAGTTAAACCATTGTTGTCGAAACGTGTTGCGTGCATCATGTAATGCTAAGTAGCTAATTATTGTCTCCTATACGTTATTTACATGCCTTCCCAACAAAGGTTTTTATTTCGCTAAATMAATCTATTAATGGTGCTTGAAAGAAAAATGGCACCCTATTTCTTATCCAAAATGGTACCATTTCTGGTCAAAGTAGTGCACTATACAAGGAATAGGGAGCCATTTGAGATGCAGCTCAGGATCCCTACACGCGAGCTATTCCAAATCGGGAAAACGTTTTGAAAGTCCACATAGTTTGAGTTGACTCAACTCAAGGTTAACAGGGGCCACACAATGTTAGGCTGCGACTTTCRGCACACAGCTGTGAAACACCAACCACTATTACTGTAGTTGCACTGCAGAGTCACTGCCGGGAGTGTTACAGACTGACAGACTGCCGAGGCGGGATAGAGAGGGTACGTATTTTGGAGACTTGCTTCGTTGCGTTTGATCCACCATGAGGGGTCACCTGCACCGCTGCGGTCAGGCTCTGGGGACGGCTGCTCATAGGTGAGGGCCAAAGGTCCTCGGGCCATGTTCTAACCGCCCGTCATTTACGTCATACTCTTTTCTCTTCCTCCTACTCCTCATTCTCAGAGTCGGAGCCAAAGAAAAGGTGAGCCACTCTAAAGGAGGGCCGGGTGGCAATGCTGACATTTCTACCTGRGCTGGTAGTGGAAGGCATATATTCGGAGGTCTGGGAGTGACTGATGAACACTACACCATCACAACAGACAGAGAGAGGGAGCGTGGGAGGTGATATTGAAGGGACATGAAGGAATAAGGAATTAAAGGTGTATTCGAGGCAGATGTTTAGGCATAGTGAAAGAAGGCGTGGGAAAGTCAATAAAGGAGTGACAGGTGGGAAAATAAAAGGTGTGAGGAAAACAGTGTTGAGACAGAGAGATAGGGAAGGATAGAGGGATTGATAGAGAGGAGTGTTCAGTGCTTTGACTTGAATGTTAAATATTCATTATTTAACGCTCAAGTTAAAACACTGAACATTTGAGTACATAAAGGTAACACCTGCCTATTAAGGGTTTCCAATTGAAGAGTTAAGTGGCCAGTGTTAAAGTGAGGGGTGAGAGGCCGGTCTTACCTGGGTAACCGCAGTCATCCATGTCGTTACTGCTGCTGACGCTGGTGGAGTCCATAGAGTGGATGCTCAGAGAGGTCAGCTGACAGCGCAGCTGCTCAATGTCACTGTCCTTACTGTCCAAGGCCATCTGGAGCTCCATGCGTACCTGGCTCTCGTCTGATAACACCTACAGTACAGATGGAAATCAGAGGAGGATGCTGGCACCTTAAATGGGGAGGACAGGCTCGCGGTAACGGCTGGAGCYGAATAAGTGGAATTGTATCAAACACATGGTTTCCATGTGTTTGATGCCATTRCATTACCACGAGTCTGTCCTCCCCTCAGCAGCCTCCACTGATGGAAACACACATGCACACACTTTTAGCTGAAGCATCAAGTAGGTAGTATTTACTGGTGTCTATATATCGATGTGACTTTGGGAGGCCATTCCAGCCAACTGGCCTCACTTTTTTCCCACAGCACTGCCTAGTAATAAGAAAATGAAATGCTCTCATAGTAAAACTTTCATAGCAACAAGTAGTTGTGTGATGGTTACCATTTTATTTATTTAACCTTTATTTAACTGGGCAAGTCAGTTAAGAACAATTTCTTATTTACAATGATGGCCTACCCCGGCCAAACCCTTACGATGCTGGGCCAATTGTGCGCCGTCCTATGGGACTCTCAATCACGTCCGTTTGTGATACAGCCTGGAATCTAACCAGGGTCTGTTGTGACGCCTCTAGCACTGAGATGCAGCGCCTTAGACCACTGCGCCACTCGGGAGCCCAACCTAGTACAAGGTTGTGGTTGTGTGATGGTTAGTTTAAGGTTGTCGTTGTGTTTTGGTTGGACTGACTACCTGTTTAAGTGGCTGCGTGATGGTTAGTGTAAGGTTGTGGTTATGTTATAGACTGACCGCCTGCATATCGTTTATCTCTCTTTGGTACTTGATGATGGTGCTGTTCAGTTTCTCCTTCTCCGACCTCAGCTCCAGCTGTAGCTTCCTGTTCTCCTTCTCCTTCTTGCGCATGTCCAGGGTGTCGTCGTGGCGGTGACCCGTACGCATCGACTCCCTCCGGTTCATGATTTCAGACAGCTTGTTGACCGCCTGGTGGATACAGCCATACATATACACAATATGTTATGGGGACGGAAATGGACAGCACACCGCAATATACACTGAGTGTACAAAACATTAGGAACACCTTCCTAATATTTGCTCTTTGACAAGCCTCAATTCGTTGGGACACGGACTCCACAAGGTGTCAAAATCGTTCCACAGGGATGCTGGCCCATGTTGACTCCAATGCGTCCCACAGTTGTGTCAAGTTGTTTGGAAGTTCTTTGGGTGGTGGACAATTCTTGATACACGGGAAACATTAGAGCGTGATACACCCAACAGCATTGCAGTTCCTGACACACTCAAACCGGTACATCTGGCACCTTCTACCATAACCCGTTCAAAGGCACTTAAATCGTTTGTCTTGCCCATCACCCTCTGAATGGCACACACACAATCCATGTCTCAATTGTCTTAGAAATCCTTCTTAAACCCGTCTCCTCCCCTTCATCTACACTGATTAAAGTGGATTTAACAAGTGACATCAATAAGGGATCATAGCGTTCACCTGGATTCATGGAAAGAACAGTGTTTTGTACACTCAGTGTATATTCTCAATGAAAAATACTTTATGGGCTGGTTTCCCGGACACACGATTCAGCTTAGTCTTGGAACAGAAAGCGCTTTTGATGGAGATTCTAGGAAACTGACTCTATATATTGCATTATATGTAACATTTTAGTTTTGTATCTGTTCTGCTGATCTCAGGACCAGGAACCCCCGATACTTTGTACTCCAGTAGCTAACGTGTTATGCTAACCATTACCCCTACCAATAACGTGGTCTTGGTTGGGAAAGGGCGACACTACTTTTACAGCGACACTATTTGTCGCTAACCAGTGCTTTCTAGCCAGCTAGCTCATATGTGATACACATCCAAACAGTCCCTCACCTGTATCTTAAGCGTTCTCTCCGTCTGCAGATTCTTCTCGAAGGACATCTTCACGCTGTTCATATGTCTCTCCTCCTCCCTGGCCTTCTGGAGCTCTGTGAACAAAAACCAATACCAAACCTTCTGACAACATCCCTGGAACATTCTGGACAAACATTCTCATCACCACATCTGGTAACATTCTGGATACTGTGAGAACCTTGAGAGCACATGGAATCCTCCATCACCAAACCAAGAACAAACATTCCCACAACATTTCTAGAACATTCTGGACAATGTGAACCTGGGCTCAAAGTAGGAAGGGCGAGTGGGGGTGGGTGGGGGGGGGGGCTACTCACGTTGCTGCATCTCCTTCAGTTGGTTATTGAGCTCCTCTTTCTCATTGGCTAGGTTGGCCACGTCCACGGTCAGGGTGCGGTTGGACTCCTCCAACTGTAGGGGGCCACAGATGACAGTTGAGCATTACAGACACCAAGTACAGTAGGAGAAGGGTCTCAAAAGTATTCAGTGACACCCTCTCTTTGACAACATTCTTATTTGACTGATTAAACTCAAGCCTCAGTCGCTCTCCCTCTCTCTTCCTCCCCGCTCTCTCTCTCTCCAACCCATCCCCCCTCACCGAGCCGATGGTGGCCTCCTTGTCCCCTAGCTCCTGCCTGTGTTGGGCCATCATGTCCTTGATCTCCAGCTTTTTCATGATCTTCTCCTTCTCCAGATCGGAGTACTGCTCCTCGGCGATGGAGCGCGCTAGCTGTTCAGAGTCCACCTTGGTCAGGCTCACCCCCAGCTGTGCTGCCAAGGAATCCCTGTGGGAAGGAAGACCCGGAATACCAGGGAATGTGGGAATTTGGAGAAATACTGACACTACTGTATGGGAAAACGGCTGAATCTAGTCCAGTGCTTTATGTCAGAGCAGTCACTGGAAGGCCAGAAAGGAAATCCCAGAATACCAGGAGAATCCTGGTTTGTTGGAATCTGTGCACTATAATATGGGAAAATTAAGCTAATGTCATCAGTGTCCTGTACTGTATGTCGGGACGGTCACTTGACCTAGGAATACATTAATCTTGCATTGCCAAACGTTGTAATAGGAGAAGGCTGGCCTGAGGTTAGGCCTAAGTACACTACAGGTCAAAAGTTTGGGGTCACTTAGAAATGTCCTTGTTTTTTAAAGAAAAGCWAATTTTTGACCATTAAAATAACATCAAATTGATCGGAAATACAGTGTAGACATTGTTGATGTTGTAAATGACTAGTGTAGCTGGAAACGGCTGATTTTCAATGGAATATCTACATAGGCATACAGAGGCGAGAAATGAAGGCTATTCCATGCAAGAAATTGCCAAGAAACTGAAGATCTCGTACAAGGCTGTGTACTACTCCCTTCCCAGAACAGCGCAAACTGGCTCTAACCAAAATAGAAAGAGGAGTGGGTGAACAACTGAGCAAGAGGACAAGTACATTAGTGTCTAGTTTGAAAAACAGATGGGTTAAGTCCTCAACTGGCAGATTCATTAAATAGTACCCGCAAAACACCAGTCTCAACTTCAACAGTGAAGAGGCGACTCCGGGATGCTGGCCTTCTAGGCAGAGTTGCAAAAAAAAAGCCATATCTCAGACTGGCCAATAAAAAGTAAAGATTAAGACGGGCAAAAGAACACAGACACTGGACAGAGGAACTCTGCCTAGAAGGCCAGCATCCCGGAGTCGCCTCTTACTGTTGATGCTGAGACTGGTGTTTTACGTGTACTATTTAATGAATCTGCCAGTTGAGGACTTGAGGCATCTGTTTCTCAAACTAGACAAACCTCCCACTCCTCTTTCTATTCTGGTTAGGGCCAGTTTGTGCTGTTCTGTGAAGAGAGTAGTACGAGATCTTCAGTTCCTTGGCAATGTCTTGCATGGAATAGCCTTAATTTCTCAGAACAAGAATAGACTGACGAGTTTTAGAAGAAAGGCCATTTTGAGCCTGTAACCAAACCCACAAATGCTGATGCTCCAGATACTCAACTAGTCTAAAGAAGGCCAGTTTTATTGCTTCCTTAAATCAGAACAACAGTTTTCAGCTGTGTAACATAATTGCGAAAGGGTTTTCTAATGATCAATTAGACTTTTAAAATGGTAAACCTGGATTAGCTAACACAACGTGCCATTGGAACACAGGAGTGATGGTTGCTGATAATGGGCCTCTTTACGCTTATGTAGATATTCCATTTWAAAAAAATTGCCGTTTCCAGCTACAATAGTCATTTACAACATTAACAATGTCTACACTATATTTCTAAACAATGTCTACACTATATTTTTAAACAAATGTCTACACTATATTTCTAACATCAATTTCATGTTATTGTAATGGACCATTTTTTTTTTGGTTGCTTTTCTTCAAAAACAAGGACATTTCTAAGTGACCCCAAACTTTTGAACGGTAGTATATATATCAATGAGTTCCATTTTCACTTCTATTTTAGGTGCAGTCAAGTCAAAAACGTGATATTACTCTTTTATATATACTTCCACACAATGAGGTTGGAATAATATTGTGAAAATGATGATGATGCCCTTTTAGTATAATAGTCTAAGGGCTGTTTAGTGTCAGCCTGTTTTGGTGGGATGTAGTTTTGGTGACATCACCAGGCGGTAAATTAGTTAATAGACAAATAAGAGAGTTCCAAACCTCTCTGCCAATAACAGCTAGTTTTCCCCTCCCCACCATTTTAATTGAAAACAATGACAGTAAGGTACTTAAAAAAAAAAATATATATATATATATATAACTAGGCAAGTCAGTTAAGAACAAATTCTTATTTTCAATGACGACCTAGGAACAGTGGGTTAACTGCCTTGTTCAGGGGCAGAACGACAGATTTGTACCTTGTCAGCTCGGTGCTTRGATCTTGCAACCTTTCGGTTACTAGTCCAACGCTCTAACCACTAGGCTACGCTGCCACCRCTTAATTGTTACCCAGAAATGATTTGATATTGAGATAAAATGTAGAGCTTAAAGTCTGTCTGTGTGACTTTACAGTGTGTGCTAATAATCAAACATCTTGTGTAATTTGGTCAGATTCTCGAAGATCATTGAGTTTGTGATATGGTGATTGATGGCTTATCACCTGTAGACTAGGCATCACAAGAGGTTAGGTTACACTCTGATCACATTACCTGCAGTATTGTCAGGCTATCATTTCGCCATGATAAGGGTGAAACGCATTATTACATGAGGCTACAGCTAATCACTTGTGGACAGACTACTTAAACATAAGTGGTACCATGTATGTTTACGTAGTCTGTCCATGAGAGATTAACTTTGTGCTAATGACACTAATCTCCAAGAGCTTGATAGAAGTGCTTCTTTCCAGCATGGGTCCAGCAACTACAGTGGATGTATAACCAGGCAAGTGCAGTACWGCTGGGCTRAGTAGTGTGAACAAAGATATAATTGAGTTTCAGGTAGGGTTGTAAAAATCCAGTAACTTTCCCAGGGTTTCCAGAAATCACGGTTGGATGATTTCCAGAATAAACTGCATTTTGGGAAAACTTACAAGTGTCAAGGCACAGTTTATGGTAGGATCCTGTTCCAGTACCTCTCCTCCTGGTACTCCTCCAGTCTCTGCAGAATGTCCTTATACAGCTTGTTCCTCTCGTCACACTCCTCCTTCAGCTCCCGGATCTGGGTCTTGTACAGGGTCTGGCACAGAGGACAGCCAAGTCAACACACACCAACTATRGTGCGTCCCAAATGGCACCCTATTCCCTATGTAGTGCACTACTTTTGACCAGGGTCAATAGGGACAGGGTGCCATTTGGGACATAACAAACACTGTAAAGCAGAACTACTAGACTGAGAAACTGCTAAATATAGTCTTTCTTAGGGTTGCAAAAATTCCCAGCAGTATTCTAACCTGGATGTCTGGTCAACCTGGGAATTTGGGGGAAATCTTTCCACACATTGGGAGAGTGACTAGAAGTCAACAGTACCGTGAAATACTGTTCTGCCTCCAGCTGGTCCTTCATCTCCTTCAGCTGTCCGTCAGTCTCCTGTCTCTCCCTGTGATTGGGGAAAAGGACTGTCAATCACTGCCATGTCAAATCAATCTAAAACAAGCAACACACAACTCCCAACATGTAGTGCCTGGGGAAGACAGAAATGATACCTAATGATGAGTAACATCTATTGGCCATCACATCCCCTCTCTCACACACACATACAGTGCCTTCGGAAAGTATTCAGACCCCTGGACTTTTCCCACATTTAGTTACGTTACAGCCTTATTCTAAAATGGATTAAATATATAAAACTCCTCAGCAACCTACACACAATACCGCATAATGACAAAGCAAAAAACYTATTTTTTGTAATTGTTTGCAAATTTATTTGGYAAAAAAAGAAGGAAATATGACATTTAATAACTATTCAAACACTTGACTCAATACTTTGTTGAAGCACCTTTAGCAGCAATTACAGCCTCAAGTCCTCTTGGGTATGACACTACAAGCTTGGCACACCTGTATTTGGGGAGTTTCTCCTATTCCTCTCTGCAGATCCTCTCAAGCTCTGTCAGGTTGGATGGGGAGTGTTGCTGCACAGCTATTTTCAGGTATCTCCAGAGATGTTTGATCAGGTTCAAGTCCGGGCTCTGGCTGGGCCACTCAAGGACATTCAGAGACTTGTCCTGAAGCCACTCCTGCGTTGTCTTGAATGTGTGCTTAGGGTTGTTGTCCTGTTGGAAGGTGAACCTTCGCCCCAGTCAGAGGTCCTGAGCGCTCTGGAGCAGGTTTTCATCAAGGATCTCTGTGTACTTTGCTCCGTTCATCT
Organism: Salvelinus sp. IW2-2015; assembly: GCF_002910315.2. Classification (NCBI taxonomy): domain Eukaryota; kingdom Metazoa; phylum Chordata; class Actinopteri; order Salmoniformes; family Salmonidae; genus Salvelinus; species Salvelinus sp. IW2-2015. Next base: position 23,292,216 of record NC_036854.1, on the reverse strand, counting down.
TTGCCTGAATCCTGACTAGTCTCCCAGTCCCTGCCGCTGAAAAACATCCCACAGCATGATGCTGCCACCATCATGCTTCACCGTAGGGATGCCGCAAGGTTTCCTCCAGACGTGATGCTTGGCTTTCAGGCCAAAGAGTTCAATCTTGGTTTCATCAGACCAGAGAATCTTGTTTCTCATGGTCAGAGTCTTTAGGTGCTTTTTGGCAAACTCCAAGCGGGCTGTCATGTGCCTTTTATTGAGGAGTGGCTTCTGTCTAGCAACTCTACCATAAAGGCCTGATTGGTAGGGTGCTGCAGAGATGGTTGTCCTTCTGGAAGGTTCTCCCATCTCCACAGAGGAACTCTAGAGCTCTGTCAGAGAGACCATCGAGTTCTTGGTCACCTCCCTGTCTTGGTGGTTCCAAACTTCTTCTATTTAAGAATGATGGAGGCCACTGTGTTGTTTTTGGGACGTTCAATGCTGCAGAAATGTTTGGTACCCTTCCCCAGATCTGTGCCTCCTGTCAATCCTGTCTTGGAGCTCTACGGACAATTCCTTCGACTTAATGGCTTGGTTTTTCCTCTGACATGCACTGTCAACTGTGGGATCTTATATAGACCGGTGGGTGCCTTTCCAAATCATGTCCAATCAATTGAATTTACCACAGGTGGACTCCAATCAAGTTGTAGAAATATCTCAAGGATGATCACCTGAGCTCAATTTCGAGTCTCATAGCAAAGGGTCTGAACATTACGTAAATAAGTTATTGTGTGTAAGATTGATGAAGAAAAAAAACWATTGAATAAATGTTTGACTAAGGCTGTACCCTAACAAAATGTGGAAAAAGTCAAGGGGTCTGAATCCTTTCCAAATGTGTTTATAAAGCATGTGTGTGTGCTCGCGTTATCCCCTCTACCTGCGTAGCTCCTGGTTCTGTTTCTCCAGGCTGTGCTTCATGTCTAGCAGGTGGTTGAGCTCCTGCTTCAGCTGCTTCTCCGAGGAGCACAGGGCAGTCACCTGCTGGGTCTGGGCATTCAGGTCATTCTGGCTCAGCATGCGCTTTTGCTCCTCCTGCTCCATACACAGGCTCAGGGTTTTCACCTAGAGTGAGGAGAAATGAGACAGTGTGTGAGAGTGAGTGAGTGAGTGAGTGTGAGAGAGTGAGTGAATGAGTGAGTGAGTGAGTGAGTGAGTGAGTGAGTGAGTGAGTGAGTGAGTGAGTGAGTGAGTGAGTGAGTGAGTGAGTGAGTGAGTGAGAGAGAGAGATGGTGAGGTTAGTTTAGGGTAAAGACAGCACCAAGATCTTTTCTTGCAGGTAATAGAACAGACAAGAGAGAAATCTTCACGAAACACACAAATAAAGACACACACGCACACACCTTTACACGCTCTCTCACACAAAGTCGCATAATGAATGTAGAGACACGCACAGACTTGTCCCCCTCCCCACACACACACACCTCCTCAGCGAGTTTGTCCTTGTGCGTGCGCAGCTCGTCCAGTTTGTGCTCAGCCTGCTTGTAGTCACAGTCCAGCATGGAGTACTCCTTCTCCAGGTGCAGCAATCTGGACTCCAACTGCAGCTTGTAGCTCCGCTCCTCCTGCAGCGTCCGCTCCGTCCCTCACAAACATAAGGAGGAGACAATGTTATGATAATAGACAATTGTATAATATGGACCGCCAGATGTTAACCAATTTTGCTGCAGACCTGAACTAGCTGACAGTATTCACCTATTCAAGGACTTAGTTGACAAGTTGATTCAGATGTGCTAGAATAGATGGAACAGCTGGAGGTCCCAGAGGAGAGGTTTGAAAYGTCCTGATTTAGCCAACACTTTTATCCAGATTGTCATTGTTGACAGTGACACATACTCACTAGGTGGGGCCCATTTTCCCCCTGCTTCTTGTTGTAACATATATTTTTCTCTTATGCTCTATTTCACGTATCTATCAATTCCCAAACACCTCTACCTTTTCGCCCCAGCTCTCACCATTCAGGGCCTCAGACTTAGCTTCTTCGATGGACTCGTAGATCTGTTTCTTGTCGGCCAGGCGTGTCTTGGTGGCCTTGTGCTCTGCCCGCTCCATGTCAAAGCTCTGCTGCAGTGACTTGTGCTTGAACGCCAGGTCAATCTCCTGGTTGCTCTTCTCCTAATGGACCCAACCAGAAGTCAAAGGTCAGCTGTGCATGTGTGTCTCTGTGTGTGTGGCTGTAATCTGTGTACAGCCACAGGATAAAGAGGGGACAGCCGGCCAATACCAAATTGATTGCCACTGAGAGATCTAAGAGGACTTGAGATTATTAGATCTAATAAATCAATAGATCTACAGTGCCTTCAGAAAGTATTCACACCCCTTGACTTTTCCACATTTTATTGTGTTACAGCTACACCCAATACCCCAGGGATCATCAACTAGATTCAGCCGTGGGTCAATTTTTTCTGGAGCAGATGGTCGGGGGGCCGGAACATAATTACAAATCATTTGTAGACTGCAAATTGCCTGCAAGAAGCCCAAACAGATAGAATGTTTGACTAAAACATAATCATTTCAAACCTTGCGTACATTTGTATACAATCACGTGTCTCTCTATTATGCGTGGTAATGCCTGGGAACAGATTTCTTTAAATAACTTGTAGCTGATTTCCTGGTGTTTTTACAGTCTTTTATGTCCAGCAATCAAAATCCCCCACAAAACACATACATATTTTTWAATTTTTTTTGCTCAGAAAACTTGGGGTGCCAAAAAAAAAACCCCGCAGACCAAATTCGTCCCACGGGCCACCAGTTGGGGGACCCTGCAATACCCCACAATGTGAAAGTGTAATCATCTTTTAAGAATTTTTTGGGGAAACTAGTTATCAATAAAAAACGGAAATGTCTTGAGTCTGTAATTATTCAAGCCCTTTGTTATACAAACCTAAATAAGTTCAGGAGTAAAATTTGGCTTAACAAGTCACATTATAAGATGAATTGACTCTCTATGAAATAATAGTGTTTAACATGATTTTCATCTCTGTACCCCACCCACACATACAATTATCTGTAAGGTCCCTCAGTCAAACAGTGAATTTCAAGCACAGATTCAACCACAAAGACCAGGGAGGTTTTCCAATACCTTGCAAAGAAGGGCACCAATTGGTAGATGGGTAAAAAAATAAATAAAAGCAGACATTTAATATCCTGCTCTTAGGTAGGCCCTCGCTGTTTCAGTTCGTTTTCTTCCGTTTGGTGCCTAATGTTTCACGACCCAACCCTCTTACCTTTTCCATGTCAGTGAGCCTATGCTGTAGCTGCTTCTTCTCCATCTGTGAATTGGAGAGAGACCCCTTCACATGCTTCACCTCCTCCTCCAGACCCTGGATATGCCCTGAGAGAGAGGGCAGATAAAGAACAGTGAGAGAGGTAGGGACGAGAGTAAAGGTGGAGAAAGCGAGAGAGAAAATGACATGGAGAAACACAAGTACAGAAATAGGGAGAAAGGGAGTGAGAGAGACAGAGATTAGTATCGTTTTGAGGTATCTGTGAGGCAGAGGTGGCACCACAGGTCCCAGAATGGTGTGGCGGAAAAACTATTCTGGGGCCCATAGTTTTTTTCTGATCTGGTAACCTAACCGTCGCAGATGCGGAAGGCCAACATAGGCCTGTTTCAAATTGTTCAACGTATCCAGATCCGAAACGACAACAGTATCACTTGTCTCCAGGGGTGTTTTGACTGTACTATGTGGGAGGTATTTGAGTTGTTGATCAGACTATGTAAACTTCTGTGTTGAGTCAGGTGTGCCTACTAAAACCTGTAAAATCTTTCCTAACAATAAGCCTTGGGTATCAACAAAAATCTAAAATCACTACTTAATAGGAAGAAGGCGGTTTATGCTGAGGGTGATAGACAGGCTTTAAGAGATGTACAACGTGAGATCAAAAGACAGATACCGGTGGACAAGGAGGCATACAAGCAAAGGGTGGAGAGGACGCTCTCCTCAGAAAACTCAAGGGTGGCCTGGCAAGGGATTAAATCCATGGCTAAAGCCTCCCACATAGACAGGGGAGAAACCCAGTGCTGACCTTGGGAGACATGAGGGCCAGAACATGGCTAATGAACAGAATGTTTTCTTCTCAAGATTTGAATCAGACAACTTTGTGTCAGAGGTAGAACAAATGGAAGCATCATTACAAATGTTTGAGAGGATTGTTGTGAAACAGGATGATGTTTTGAAGTTGTTCAGGGGATGTAACGCACACAAAAGCCCAGGCCCAGACAAAATAAGTGGACATGTGTTAAAGCACTGTGCTGAACAATTGGCCAGTGTTTTTACAGACATTTTCCAATCCTCGCTCGACCAACAACACGTGCCAGTATTGTGGAAAAACTCAATAATTATACCAATTCCTAAAGCATCTAATCCCTCTGTGCTGAATGACTACCAACCTGTCGCCTTGACATCCTTAGTAATGAAATGCCTTGAGAAAATTGTGAAAAATCATGTTCTCAGTGCCACCCAGAAGCTCCTCGACCCGTTTCAGTTTGCCTATCAGTCAAGCAGAGGAGTGGATGATGCCATTCTTACTCTTCTCAACATGGTCTATAGACATCTAGAGTGTGCCAAATCCCAATGTTGACTTTTCTTCTGCCTTCAACACAATCCAGCCTTACATTCTGCCACAGAGACTCATTCGGGACTTCTCCTTAGATGGGGGGCTGGTTTTGCAGCTGTTGGACTTCCTGAGCCAGAGGTCACAGTGAGTCAAGATGGGTCCCCACGTGTCAGACATACACACTACCAACACAGGCTCTCCTCGGGGATGTGTTTTGTCCCCACTCCTGTACATATTGTACACTAATAGTTGTACTAGTTCCCATCCTGACAGACACCTCATTAAGTTCGCTGATGACACTGCCTTGATCACCCTGTTGTATGATGACGAAGAACACCATGGACCGGTCCAAAATGACTTTGTAGAGTGGTGTGACGAATCACAGTTGGTCCTCAATACCAACAAGACCAAAGAGAAGGTGCATAGACTTCAGGAAGCATACAACACCCACAGTTGAAGTCGGAAGTATACATACACCTTAGCCAAATATATTTAAACTCGGTTTTTCACAATTCCTGACATTTAATCCTAGTAAAAATGCCCTGTTTTAGGCCAGTTAGATCACCACTTTATTTTAAGAATATGAAATGTCAGATTAATAGTAGAGAGAATTATTTATTTCAGCTTTTATTTCTTTCATTCCCAGTGGGTCAGAAGCTTACATACACTCAATTAGTATTTGGTAGCATTGCCTTTAAATTGTTTAACTTGGGTCAAATGTTTTGGGGTAGCATTCCACAAGCTTCCCACAATAAGTTTGTGAATTTTGGCCCATTCCTCCTGACAGAGCTGGTGTAACTGAGTCAGGTTTGTAGGCCTCCTTGCTCACACACACTTTTCTATAGGATTGAGGTTAGGGCTTTGTGATGGCCACTCCAATACCTTGACTTTGTTGTCCTTAAGCCATTTTGCCGCAACTTTGGAAGTATATTTGGGGTCAATGTCCATTTGGAAGACCCATTTGCGACCAAGCTTTAACTTCCTGACTGATGTCTTGAGATGTTGCTTCAATATATCCACATAATTCTCCTAACCTATCGGTGCCATCCATTTTTGGAAGTGCATACAGTCCCTCCTGCAGCAAATGCCAACCTCACAACATGATGCCTGCCGCCCGTGGATGGTGTTCTCGGCTTGCAAGCCTCCCCTTTTTCTCCTAAATAACAATAGTCATTCATGGCAAAACAGTTCTTTTTTTCATCAGACCAGAGCACATTTTTTTTTTAAACGTACGATCTTTGACCCGATGTGCAGTTGCAAACCGTAGTCCTGGCTTTTTTTTATGCGGCGTTTGGGGAGCAGTGGCTTCTTCCTTGCTGAGCGGCTTTTCAGGTTTATGTCGATATAGGACTCGTTTACTGTGGATATAGATACTTTGTGTACCTTTTGTTCCTCCAGCATCTACACAAGGTCCTTTGCTGTTGTTCTGGGGATTGATATGCATCTTTTCGCACCCAAATACGTTCCATCTCTAGGGAGAAAACTCCTCTCCTTCCTGAGGCGGAATGACAGCTATGTGGCCCCATGGTGTTTATACTTGCGTAGACGTACGTCTGTGTTGTACAAGATGAAACGTGGTACCTTCAGGCGTTTGGATATTTGCTCCCACGGATGAACCGACATTGGGGAGGTCTACAATTTAGTGTTTCTGCAGATCTTAGTTGATTCTTGTTGATTTTCCATGATGTCAAGTCAAAAGAAACACCGAGTTTGAAAGTAGGCCTTAAAATTAGTCAGTTTCGCACAAGGTACACAGTTCCACATTGACTCAAATGAATATCAATTAGCTCATCAGAAGCTTCTAAGCCATGACGTAATTTTCCTGGAATTTTCCAAGCCGTTTAAAGCACAGTCAACTTAGTGTATGTAAACTTCTGACCCACTGGATGTGATACAGTGTATTATAAGTGAAATAATCTATGGTGTAAACAATTGTTGAAAAATTACTTGTGTATGCACAGGAGTAGATTGTCCTTACCAACTTGCCAAAACTATAATTTGTTAATCTGGACTCCCCATCCCGGATCCGGGATAATTTGTCATCAAGAAACGCTGACTAGCAATAGCCTAGCCCTGAACGGTATATAAAAAATATAATTTCATGAAATCACAAGTGCAATATTGCAAAACACAGCTTGAGCCCTTTTGTTAATCCATCTGTCCGTCTCAGATTTTGAAATTATGCTTTACCAGCGCAAGCAATACTTGCATTTGTGTAAATTTATCGATCGCCGACAAAAACAATAAGATACAACCTAGTGTCAGTAGACTTGGTCACGAAAATCAGAAAAGCAATCAAATTAATCGTTTTACCTTTGATGATCTTCGGATGGTTTCACTCACGAGACTCCCAGTTAGACAGCCAAATGTTCCTTTTGTTCCATAAAGATATTTTTTTAATCCAATATAAACCTCCGTTTGCTGCGTTATGCCCAGGAATCCACCGGAAAGAGCGTTCGCGACAACGCCGGAAAAAATTCCAAATTATATCCATAATGTCCACAGAAACATGTCAAACGTTGTTTATAATCCATCTTCAGGGTGTTTTTCAAATATCTATTCGATAATATATCAACCGGGACAGTTGGCTTTTCACTAGGACCGAGAGAAACAATGGCTGCCTTTCACTTTTGCGCAAAAATCACTCGGAGAGCCCCCACCTATCCACTTACGCAATGTGGTCGTTCACGCTCATCCTTCAAAATAAAAGCCTGAAACTACGTCTAAAGGCTGTTGACACCTTAGGGAAGACATAGAAAAAGAAGTCTGGTTGATATCCCTTTATATGGGCAATAGGGATGCATGGGAACAGAGAGGTCTCAAGAACAGGGCCACTTCCTGGTTGGATTTTCCTCAGGTTTTAGCCTGCAATATCAGTTCTGTTTAACTCACAGACAAAATTTGTACAGTTTTGGAAACTTCAGAGTGTTTTCTATCCTAATCTGACTATTATATGCATATTCTAGTTTCGGGGGCTGAGAAACAGGCAGTTTCAAATGGGTACGCCTTTTAGCCAAAAGCGAAAACTGCGCCCCCTAGTCTTAAGAAGTTTTAACAAGAAATTTGTGGAGTTGTTGAAAAATGAGTTTTAATGACTACAACCTAACTGTATGTAAACTTCCGACTTCAACTCTACCTCTGCAACATCTATCAGAGGTCAGAACATAGAAATTGTAGAGGAATACAAATATCTGGGTGTCCTCTTGGACAATAAGCTTCAGTGGAGTAAATGTACAGACCTGATCTACAGAGTCAACAGAGACTGTACTTTCTCAAAAAGCTGGGCTCTTTTAATGTAGACTGTACTATACTGACTGTTTTTACAAACCTTTCATTGAGAGTATTTGAACTTTTTATATTGTTTGTTGGTATGGCAATGCCACTATCAGCCAGAGAAATATGCTGAGAAGGATTATCACCACAGCAAGCAAGGTACTTGGAGTCAAACAGACAGGCCTGGATGAGATCTTTAAGGTCAGGGCCCTCCGCAAGGCTCACAAAATCATTTTAGACCCGAGCCACCCCCTGTACCCGGACTTTGAACTACTCCCCTCTGGGCGCAGGTATAGGGCACCCCTCGGCAGGATAAAAACACAACTAGACAATCATTTGTGCCAGGTGTGATATCCTACCTAAATAGCTCGGTCTAATGTTCCTATCGACTCAGTAAGGCCAGCAGGCTAATGTTCCTATCGACTCAGTAAGGCCAGCAGGCTAATGTTCCTATCGATTCAGTAAGGCCAGCAGGCTAATGTTCCATTCCACTCAGTAAGGCCAGCAGGCCTAATGTTCCTATCGACTCCAGTAAGGGCCAGCAGGCTAATGTTTTCTATCGACTCAGGAAGGCCAGCAGGCTAATGTTCTATCGACTCAGTAAGCGAGCAGGCCTAAATGTTCCTATCCACTCAGTAGAGGCCAGCAGGCTAATTCCCTATCGACTCAGTAAGGCCAGCAGGCTAAGTTCCTATCCGACTCAGTAAGGCCAGCAGGCTAATGTTCCTATCGACTCAGTAAGCCAGGCAGGGCTAATGTTCCTATTCCACTCAGTAAGGCCAGCAGGCTAATGTTCCTATCCACTCAGTAAGGCCAGCAGGCTAATGTTCCTATCGACTCAGTAAGGCCAGCAGGCTAATGTTCCTATTGACTCAGTAAGGCCAGCAGGCTAGTCTTTTTTATTGGTATGTAACTGTTATGAAAGTTGTATTGTCAATTTGTTTTGTATTTAAACGTGTACATGACACTGAAACAAAATTCCCCATGGAGATAATAAAGTCAGTAAAGAGTTTGCACTTTTACTTTAAAGTAAAGTAAAAGTGCAAACTCTGCCGATCTGACAACCCTTGCTCCAGCCCCATCCCCAACCTCATCCCCAGTCTCACCCTGCAGGTCCAGTATAATCTCTGTCCCTAGGCTGCGGTCCCGCCTCTCGGCCTCCAGGTCGGCCTGCAGACCCATCAGCTGCTGCTCCAGGCCCATCTTGGCATTCTCCAGCTGGGTGCAGTTGTCCACCAGCTCCCCGAGGTTGAACTCCAGGGCCTGGACCTGCTTCTGGGCCTCTGACTGGCTCCTCCGCAGCCGCCCCGCCGCCTCCTGCTCCTCGGCCAGCACCGCTTTTGCCTCCTCCAGCTGAGAGATATAGAGCGAGAGAAGGAACCGCCTGAGAAATGRCACTCTACCGCTGCTGTCCGACTGTACAATAACTGTAGTTCTTAAATGTTTTTAAAGTAACATTTATAACGATACATTTTTATCAATAGTTTCCCAATCGAGAAATAAATAAGAGCTGAATATTTATTTATTTCCGTATTGTGCCTAAGTAAGTGTTTTCTTATGCTATTTTCTGTGCAATTTGTATGATGCTAATTTCTTCATTTTTTTATTCAATAAAGTGAAAGTAGTCAGTCCATTACTGGCCGGCTATCATATATTCTTGGTATTTTAGAAGCCATCTCCTGTCAGTTGTGTCCTTGAGCAAGGCACCCAAGCTTACATCCCCTCATGGAGTTTATGTGCGTGTGTTTCTCAAGAGGTTGGGTTTAGAAAGCAAAAAACACATTTCTGTGATCTGAAAATCACAAGATAGTGAAGCATACTTATTTAAAGGAATACATGCATACAAGCTTGCTCTCCCTCACCTGTCTCTGCAGGTGGATGTTCTTCTCATTGGAGATCTGAGAGTTCTGGTTCCTCCTCTTCAGCTCTTCAAGCTGGTCCCGCAGGCTGTTTACTAGACATGGTGATGGAATGGATTAAAACAATCAAAGCTTGGTGATGAGTTGGTTATTTGAATCAGCTGTGTAGTGCTAGGGCAAAAAACAAAACGTGCACCGGGGATTCACTTTTTAATGCTAGTTAAGGTTACTATAAGCATAGTTATCATTCGTGACGTTTGTTTTAAAAGCTTTAAAAGCTGCACTAAGTAAGCATTTCACTGTAAGGTGACACCTGTTGTATTCGGCGCACGTGACAAATAAACTTTGATTTGAAGATGTGTTTTTAATTCACACACAAGCTTGTTGGCTAGCTAGCTCAAGCTTGTTAGCTAGCTATCACAAAGGAAATTCAAAGTTCCTCCATAGAAGCCTCTCCTAAGTATAATTATGTGAACCTAATTCATATAACGCATGTCATAACAAGATGCCCAGCGCATCACGCTTCCTCCTTTTTTTTTTTAAAGGTTGATTTCACAGTTTAAAAACCTAACAGAAAATAACAATATAAACCGGTACTTTTTTAGGGTTCGAATCGGTTCAGAACTTTCTTTTGCTGGTCAGAACAGTAGAAGGAAACAAAACAAAAACTATCTTTAATGGCCAGGCACCACAGGCTAAAATGTAAGTTTTGCATCTAACTTTACTAACCCATTTTGAGATGTTTTTGGTATTTACGTCCTTTAATGAGTACCTTCAAAAAGTAAACAAACATCATGTAAATGCATATATTCTTTAGTTTATCATACCACCGTAATCAACATTTCATGAAGTGTAACAACTTTTACATGGACATACATCTATCATTTAAAAGCTCACTARATTTAATCACACATTGTTGTCAAGCCCATTTCATAGAGAATGTTAGAAACTGGACTATAAAGTAACTTACTTTGAAGGCATTTGGCGATTGGTAGGCTAAAATCGATTTCTCAATTTCAGAATAATCTACAGTRACCACAGTTTGTGTAGTTAWCCTTAGATATATTCTCCAGATTTACTCAGAGGGAATTGTTAATATGTTGTCACATTTTTATTCTTGATAACATTCATTTCCTTAGAACAATTTGACAAAAATGGCTTGAGAATTTTACAGATGGAAAGATTAAAAAAGTATTTATCCATAATCTCTTCTGAATGAATCTAGTCCTGGAGTGTCTAAACAAAATGAAACCAAAATATTTAGACTGACTTCATCCAGAAAAATTGATTTGTGTGATATGCAAATATGTGCATATTTAATGAGATATCACCTCATTTGCATATTGCATACAAAAAGTATTATATTTGTGTCTACATTTAACTGGTAAAAATGTATTGTGATATGATTTTTAAAAATCACTATTAGGGTGTGGTGCCTGGCATTAAAGCTAACAGATAACATTTGTTATAAGCCCTTGTTATGGTATCTGTGAAGCAATGTTAAAATTACACAAATGCAAGTAACAGTCAGGATCACTGTAAAGTGATAATAAAACAAGAGCCAGTCATATATGCTTATGACAAGTCTTTCAATGCATTATAAGCTCATTACAAGCTCATTATAATCAGTATACTGGGCTTAGCTTACGCTCATTCTCAAGGCTGCGTTTCCTGTCTGCCTCCAGCTCCACCCTGCGGAGGTTCTCAGCACTCTGGTGCTGCAGCAGGGCCCTCTCTCTCTCCAGCTGCCTCAGCGATGACTCCACTCTCTGCCTGCTGTTCATCTACAGGGACAGGGAAGGGTTCATGCGTGATGTGCATAGTCAAAACATTACTGACCATTAACTCTATTGAACATTGCTAGTCTCACCTCCTCGTCGATCTCTTTGACCAGATTCTCTAGACGGCTGGTGGTAGTCCTGGGGAGAGAGGAGCATGTGTGAGTGTGTGAGTGTGTGTGTGTGTGTGTGTGTGTGTGTTTGTGTGCTTGTGTGTGTGTTCTGAGGTGAGCCATACTTGCACTTGTGCTCCAGGTCGTCTTTGGCCTGCATCTCATGGTTGAGCTGCTCCTCCAGACAACGGAGTTTATTTTGTAGCTGACCGGAATAAAAGAGGAGAGGGGGGAGAGTTAATGAGTACACACACTAACATGGAGCTCACCAGATGCACACTCAAGTGTCAATATGTCTGTCAGACAGAATTATAATTATATATTAGAGTTCTAGTCTGTCTGTCAGATAGTTCTACTGTGTCTGTCTTTCTGACAAAAAGTGACCATTTAAGAACAATGAAAAGAAGGACTTAGCGGTAACGCGGTTGGTAACGGCATGGATTTTGTGAGAGGAAGCGCAACCTATCCAGCTGTGATGCACAAAGCCCTAATGCCCATGGAACAAGAGGAGATGTGATTTTTGTGCTGGTAACGCTCGTATTAATAAACATTTAAAAAAATCATGTTTTTTTCCCATTTGGTTTAATTTGGTTAAAAACCAAGCAAATAGCCTCCCTGTTTTTATGTCCTGCCCAATGCGTTCACCAAGTAGCCAAGTCTATCAATAAAGGATTTGACTCGTGAGACTGCTTTGAAATAAATCTTAAATCACCAAAGCTTTATTGAAAGATCAAGTTTGGGAGCAGCAGAACAGTGAGCAGACATCCCCTTGTTTTCTTTGTATTGTGAAGGCCTACATTATTTTAGCCAGCTCCTGTTTTGGACGTGTGTAAAAACCCTTCCACGTAGGCTACCCGTGTCCATATGCCCATCATGAAACGAGAGATGAAATGATGCTGGTGACCTTTGTATTTAGAACTTATTTTCCTGTAACAATTGCTTTTCTGTTTCATACGATTAAAAACCAAGCCCTCCATAGTCTCCCCGTACCCTAGGCCTATAGGCTATAACTAAGGCTGGTTTAACAGCAATCCTTTGTGTCTTTCTTATCCCGTCAATTTTATTATATCATGCTTCTGACCCCAAGCTATTTAGAAATATACTGTTGTTGAAAAAAAAAARGATTGATTGTTTTTCATTTTATTTTTTTATATTTAAAAAACTTGTTCGAATGATTCCCCATCCTGGCTTTATGAAAATGTSTAGTTCACATGCAATGGAATTTAGGAGCRGTCTCCTATCTTTGGAGAAGTGTGAATGCGATCTGTTAGATGGTTCCATTATGTTTATAAAATATTACATTTGGGAACCAAATTTCTCTTAGGGCACTGCAGCCCCTCATAATGGGTTCAGATTTTTGTGGCCCCACCCACATCAATGTTGCCCATTACTGCTGTAGACTATTTAACAAACTAGGCTATAACAGACTAACATTCAAATTGGAGTTGATAACAACATAATACATAAAAGACCGTTTGGAGAATGGTTTGGAGAAACCACATATTTAGCCATGGAGCACGTTCTGATCGGCCTGTGAAGGGTCAAGCCTCCAATTTATTTATTCATCAAAACCCAGCCCTTTCGCGCCACCACCAGCTACTGCGCCCATAATTCCCACAGTGAAAATTGCAAAAATATTTCTGACACACCCCTGGACCTATAGTGCTACCGCCATCGCTATTATTTACCATTCCGTTAGGTTTGTGGGTGTTATTTCTGAGAGTTGTATTTTGTATGACAGTTCTATTTCTTGTGTCTGAAAGTTCTATTTTGTATATCTGGGAGTTATATTTCTTCTTTTAATAAAAAAAAGTATAATGTTTATTTGGCAGGGACAATGCACACCAAAAAAATAAGACTCAGCACTGAGAAAACATGTCGCACCAGATTTAGCTAATAGCTCATTTCTATCTGTAGTCCTTAAAACATCTAGACATAGGTGAATTTTACATCATACAGTAAACCCACAGAAATCAGGACATAGAGATGTGTTTCAACACAGAAGTCAAAACATTGCATAGAAACATATTGCTATTGGATAGACACCCCAGTGGTGTAAAAAGTAACCAATTGTCATACTTGAGTAAAAGTAAAGATACCTTAACAGAAAATGACTCAAGTATGTGTTTGAGTTTATTTATTTGATTTTTACAGGGACAGTGCACATTAATCAACGTTTCAGTAAAAGTGCCGGTTTTAGCCAGCCGGCTAATTTTCAACCGCCCCTGGGCAGGTTATTAAAAACAATTACAATATAGACAATCATTGAGCAGTGAGCACACGCAGAGCAACATAGGACCAGTAAGACATAGCATACAGACAGAGCAACATAGGACAAGCAAGACGTAGCATACAGACAGAGCAACATAGAACAAAAAGCAGCAAGACAAAATTCATTAAAGCAACAAAGTGTTTCCACACCTCACAAGCTACAGACAACAGACAACATGGAAAGCGGCAATACGCAGCTAGGGATTATGTTCACAAATCTGATTGACCTTTAGCAATGTCATCATGCATATCACCTTTTGTGAAAGTGTGATATGTGGTGCAGTTATGTGAAAGTCACCCAGTAAAATATTACTTGAGTAAAAGTCAAAAATTATTTAGTTTGAAATGTACTTAAGTATCAAAAGTACATGTAATTGCTAAAATACACTTCAGTATCAAAAGTAAAAGTATAAATAATTTCAAATGTCTTATTAATAAGCAAACCAGACGCACCATATTATTGTTTTTAAGATGTATGGATAGGCAGGGGCTATCTCCAACACTCAGACATAATTTACAAATGAAACATTTGTGTTTAGTGAGTCCGCCAGATCATAGGCAGTAGGGATGTTCTCTTGATAAGTGTGTGAATTGGACCATTTTCCCATCCTGTTATGGATTCAAAATGTAATAAGTACTTTTGGGTGTCCGGGAAAATGTATGGAGTAAAAAGTACAATATTTTATTTAGGAATGTAGTGAAATAAAAGTTCAAAAACACTTTTAAAAGTTCAAAAATATAAATAGTAAAGTACAGATTCCCCCKAAAAGTACTTTTACTTAAGTACTTTAGCCCCTGGTTTCAGGGATGTCTCACATGCTTGTAACCAGCTGGTGATGCAGTAGGAGAGATGTGGAGAAAACAAGAATATTCTGGAAGCCTCGATGGAGAGAGCATTTCTGATTAACTGGAAATTGGCTTGGCTATATTGGATTGTGTTGGTCATTTCTTTATGGGTTTWAAAAAAAGTTGAGGGCGGGCTCAAGGATTATGCCAAGGTATTGAATTCTGAAACAGTTTAGATTTTTTGGACATGTATGAGGACGTCGGGGTAGACCTGCTGCTTTTGATTGACAGAGAAACACATGGCCACTGTTTTCCCCACATTTAGGGTGAAACAGGAGTCATTGAGCCATCGTGAAACATGCTCCATAACAGATGGCAACTTGGCAGCCACTTGCTCAGCACTCTTTCCATGGATGTAGATGACCGTGTCGTCAACGTACATTTGGATCTCCACTCCCTGGCATACAGAAGGAAGCTCATTGATATTATAGCCTGAACCACAGTCAAGAGCATTTTGGGAGAGGTTGAAACTGGAGAGTTTTGAGAGAAGGACTTTACGGTTGACGTTAACAACATGCTGCCTCTGTTGAGTGGTTCACCTTAAACCCAAACTGCATGGGGTGAAGAGGGACGACACTGTATTCAGGTGTGCAGTGAGCTGTTCCTACAACTTTTTAAACAACCTTTGAGATGACGGGAGTATACTGATAGGCCGGTTGTTGCGCACTTCCTGCTGGTCTCCAGATTTACAGTCGGATGTCGGAAGTTTACATACACTCGCGGTTGGAGTCATTAAAACTATTTTTCAACCACTCCACAAATTTCTTGTTAACAAACTATAGTTTTGGCAAGTCGGTTAAGAACATCTACTGTGTGCATGTCAAAGGATTTTTCCCAAAAAATGTTTACGGACAGATTATTTCACTTATAATTCACTGTGTCACAATTCCAGTGGGTCAGAAGTTTACATTCACTAAGTTGACTGTGCCTTTAAACAGCTTGGAAAATTCTAGAAAAGTATGTCATAGCTTTAGAAGCTTCTGATAGGCTAATTGACAACATTTGAGTCAATTGGAGGTGTACCTGTGGATGTATTTCAAGGCCTACATTGAAACTCAGTGCCTCTTTGCTTGACATCATGGGAAAATCAAGAGAAATCAGAAGACTCAGAAAATAAATTGTAGACCTCCACAAGTCTGGTTCATCTTGGGAGCAATTTCCAAATGCCTGAAGGTACCACGTTCATCTGTACAAACAATAGTACGAAGTATAAACCCATGGGAACGCATGCGCCATCATACCGCTCAGGAAGGAGACGCGTTCTGTCTCCTAGAGATGAACGTACTTTGGTGCGAAAAGTCCAAATCAATCCCAGAACAACAGCAAAGGACCTTGTGTAGATGCTGAAAAAAATTGAACTGTTTGGCCATAATGACCATTGTTATGTTTGGAGGAAAAATGGTGACGCTTGCAAGCTGAAGAACACCATCCCAACCGTGAAGCATGGGGGTGGCAGCATCATGCTGTGGGGGTGCTTTGCTACAGGAGGGACTGGTGCACTTAATAAAATAGATGGCTTCATGAGGAATGGAAAATTATGTGGATATATTGAAGAAACATCTCAAYWCATCAGTCAGGAAGTTAAAGCTTGGTTGCAAATGGGTCTTCCAAATGAACAATGACCCCAAGCATACTTCCAAAGATGTGGCAAAATGGCTTAAGGACAACAAAGTCAAGGTATTGGAGTGGCCATCACAAAGCCCTGACCTCAATCCTATAGAAAATTTGTGGGCAGAATTTAAAAAGCGTGTGCAAGCAAGGAGGCCTACAAATCTGACTCAGTTACACCAGCTCTGTCAGGAGGAATGGGACAAATTTCACCCAACGTATTGTGGGTAGCATGTGGAAGGCTGCCCAAAATGTTTGACCCAAGTTAAACAATTTAAAGGCAATGTTACCAAATACTAATTGAGTGTATGTAAACTTCTGACCCACTGGGAATGTGATGAAAGAAATAAAAGCTGAAATAAATCATTCTCTCTACTATTATTCTGACATTTCACATTCTTAAAATAAAGTGGTGATCCTAACTGACCTAAGACAGGGAATTTTTACTAGAATTAAATGTCAGGAATTGTGAAAAACTGAGTTTAAATGTATTTGGCTAATGTGTATGTAAACATCCGACTTCAACTGTATGTACAGGGGTTCAAGATGGCTATCTTCCATGCTTTTGGGAATGAACTTTCTTGCATTGATAACTTGACTATCTGGGTAATTAGGGTGGTTAGGCTGTCACTGTACTTTTTTAGAAATACAGTTTCAAGACCAAACACATCTTTTGCTTTAGAGTTTGAGGGAGGAGAGGATTTTCTTGACCTTTACCTCACTGGTGGACCAAAAAAAAACGGTATGGCTTTCTTTGCTGGGGATCATGGACAGGTCTCTTGGGGTGAACTTTTGGCCCAGCTCTAGGACTGAGTCAATGAAATAGTCATTAAAGGTGGGTGCGATGACTGAGCTGTTGTCCTGAAGCCATTGACTTTCAGTTGTAGACTCGGCATGATCTTTCCCAGTGAGTTTGTTCATGTTTTTCCATATTACCTTGCTGTTCCCTTTTGCTTCGTTGATGATAGGCTTTCCTGAGACTCATTGTCACTTTGTTTCTCAGTCCTTTATAGATTAGTTTGTCAACATGGTCCCGTGTGGCTCAGTCGGGAGAACATGGCGCTTGCAACGCCAGGGTTGTGAATTCGATTCCCACGGGGGACGAGTACGGAGAAGAGAAAAAAAAGTATGACATGTATGCACTTACTACTTTAAGTCGCTCTGGATAAGAGCATCTGCTCAATGACTAAAACATAACATCTAGGGCAGATTTTAGAGACGGTTATAGAACAGCATCTCTTCTTCATAACTTGCCATAAAGTATCATCGAATCAGGGTAGGCCTTGTATTTTTGTTGTGTTTGTGAGGCACCTGTTTAGTGAACTCAGAAACGGCTCCAGGGATAAGCGACATAAGCGGTCGRTTAGGGCTCCAGGCTGCTTGCCCCACAAAGGTGTAAGTTGGTTGTGCATCAGGAATTTTTATTTTGTTATGTCAGTCACTGACAGTCACTCAATTAGCCATGTCAGCTAATTATTTTTTGATTGGTAAGTTAGTCTCGCAAGCTATGTAAACTTGTAGTAATCATGACCGAATACCGACCGGTCACTCAGGGCACGTGCCCAGGGGCCCTGACCTCTAGGGGGCCCCCATTGATTTGTTAGTCACTTTCACTCAGATATCATTAACATGGCATAAGAAAATGTGTAGAATTGCAGGTAATTAGCTTTAAAACTGAAAAAATGTCTCTCCACCTCATGGCAAAATGAGTAGAATTACAGGGAATTAGCTGTAAAAAAAATAATATATATATCTCTGCCCCATTGCCAAATGAGTAGAATTGCATGAAATGTATTAGAAAATTGCAACATTTTCTCTACGCCCCATGGCAAAAAGTGCAGGGAGGGGCAACCAAATCTCGCTTCGGGCCCCCAAAAGGCTAGAGTGAACTTGGTTGTATTTGAGACATCCGAGAAGTCAGTATGTCTCAGTGTTCTTTTCAGTCCGTCTGTCTGAGAATTATGTCTGTCTATCTGAGTGTTCCATTCCATTGGTCTGTCTTGAGAGCTACTACGTTGCACCGAACATTTCAATATTGAATTTGTACTCAAATGTCAGTCTTGTCCCTTCTGAGCACACATCTTCCCTTTTTGTTTTGAAAACAAACAAACCCACAAATGCATGCATGTATGTACGCAGAAATGCAACAACCTACCTCTCCTTTGATGCTGTCCTCCTTTTTCCTCAGAGCTATCCTTACAGTCTTTAGAGTCCTCCACAGATATCCCTTTATTCCCAACTCTCAGCAGCCTGTTAGAGAAGGAGAAGCAAGAGAGAGGGAGGGGAGAGGTCTTTAAACTGGCTTTACCTGAGGGGCCCTGCCAGCCATGCCAACCTCCATGCCAACCTTCCTCGCCCTCTGAGTACCCAAGTCCGTATCCCGCCCCATAACACGTCCTGCCCAACCAAGAACCCACCCAGCTCAGACTCCAGCTCTACAATTCCCATTCAATGATCATGATCATAAGAACAGACTTTTATCATGAGCCTAGTGGCTTTATTAAAAGGGCTATTGGAACAAGGAGGCAGTGTAAAGTACAGACGCAGCGTGTACGACTAGTTTCAACATAAAACTCTACCTTTTTTCATTCACTCTCTCCCTCTTTCATTTCCTCTCTCTATAGCTGCAGGCACAGACATGACCTCAAGCACATTGTCTGCACAGTACAGAGAGTCTTACAAAAACAACCTTAAAAACATACAGCAGACTCATTCCAATGTAAATTTAGAAAACCAAACCAGATTCCTAGATAATTGGCACGCTTGCTGAAGCTAAATATAACACTAACATGAATGTACACAGACACTGTATAGACACTAAACTTAACTCTTAGAATAGATAGAAACCAATTAGTCTTACTGGTCTTCCTTGAAGTAGGTGAAGCCCACGAATGGCAGCTGGTTGCCCACAAAGGCCCTTGGTGTGGGAAAGGTCTCCACGTCGCCTTTGTCATCCTTAATCTCGTCAAAGTTACTGGTGTCTATGTCACTGCTCAGCTCTGGTACTACTGGGGCCACGGCTGAAGAAGGGAGAGCGAGAGGGAGGAAGTGGGAGAAGCAAAGAGGGGGAGATGGGGGCAGAGAGGGAGAGAGGCAGAGTGAGAGAGAGAGAGATGCAGAGTCATAAAGAAGCAGAGTGTGTGTGTGAGCGAGAGAGGACAGAAAAGGGGTGGACATAGTGTGGGTTTGGGTAGAGAAGGGAGAGGGAGACATAGTTGATTCAAATATGTCTAAAATCAACAAACTCAGCTCCGTGCTAAAATTGGTGTAAATCAAGATACACTAACACAGAGCTCACCGTCAGCTCCTCCGATTCTCAATCAGTGTGTGGTTATTTTCACAGTATAGTTTGTGATTTTCTAAGTGTGTATAGAATGTGCGTGTGTGTGCTCTTATACACATCTAGATGTGTATAAGAGACAGGTGTGTGTGTGTGTGTGTGTGTGTGTGTGTGTGTGTGTGTGTGTGTGTGTGTGTGTGTGTGTGTGTGTGTGTGTGTAGTACACCAAACGAAACTGGGCATAGGAGGTAGAAGAGAGCGAGCTGGCGTGGTGCGGACGCCAGACCCGCCACTCCTCTCTCCCCCTACAGTACCCGCTTTGTGTCCCAACACACACTGTTGCCTTTCACACATGCAGCCTAAACACACTCCAGGAGAGATATAACTAACTCTCCTTCTTTTGCTGCTCTTTTAAAGGCCCCCGGCTGCAGAGCAGGCGGACAGAAATAAATTATAAGGGCCAGGAGGCGAAAGCTGAAAAAGTAAGCCTGCTCTGCAGGAAACTAAGCCGCCTTGTTGAATCCTCTTTCTTCAACAGGATCTGTTCTGGCTCCAGGCAAAGATAACCAAGTTTAAGACAGACCCTCAGTAGGGAGAGATCAAGAGATGGATGGATGAAAGACAGGAGAGAAAGATATATGGATACAGAGAGTGAGTGATAAAAGAGAGGGAACGAAAGAAAGAGAAACAAATAGTTGTGCGGTGAGACTGGAGAAAGAGATGCTGCTCTAGCTCTGCGGAGGCCAATTACGTCGCTGCTTACCCAGCATGCTCTCTGATAGCGGGTAGGCTAATGACAGGCAGCTGTGGCCACAGTGAGAATGGAGAGAGGAGGGAGCGACCGTACCTCGAATCTGATCTGGGGCCTGGTGCAGCGGTTCTAGGGCATCCCCTCTCATTACCCCTATCCAACCCAGCCCGCCCCCAGAGTGGCTACCGACACCCTCTCCACCCATTCCCTCCCTCCACCTCCCCTCAATCATGCAATCATAGGGCAGGGTGCATCAGCCTAAGAACATGGCTGACGTTTTACATTCTCCCAACCAATTCTGCTATTTTGTTATTTTTTTATGTAGTTTTTATAATGTTGCTGCTACTGTCTCTTATGACKGAAAATTACTTCTGGACATGAGAACAGCGATTACTCACCGCGGACAGGAAAAAACTTTTTCTTTTAACAAGTTCGACAAGAAGGATATCCTGCTTTCACTGGAACAGGCACAGATCCACGTCTTTTGAGTGAAGAAAAGACGCTGGAAAAGGGGCCGCAGATCGGGCAGCCTTCTGAGAATTCGTAGGCGAGCGAGTAAACTCCCACTGCCAGCCGTTCTTCTTGCTAATATACAATCATTGGAAAATAAAATTGATGACCTATGATTAAGATTATCCTACCAACGGGACATCAAAAACTGTAACATCTTATGTTTCACCGAGACGTGGCTGAACGACGATACGGACAATATAGAGCTAGCGGGATTTTCCATGCACCGGCAGAACAGAGATGCTACCTCTGGTAAAACGAGGGGTGGGGGTGTGTGTCTATTTGTCAATAACAGCTGGTGCGCGATGTCTAATATTAAAGAAGTATCGAGGTATTGCTCTCCTGAGGTAGAGTACCTTATGATAAGCTGTAGACCACAATATCTACCAAGAGATTTCTCATCTATATTATTCGTAGCCGTCTATTTACCACCACAGACCTATGCTGGCACTAAGACCACATTCAACCAACTCTATAAGGCCATAAGCAAACAAGGAAATGCTCATCAAAAAGCAGCGCTCCCTAGTGGCCGGGGACTTTAATGCAGGCAAACTTAAATCCGTTTTACCAGATTTTTACCAGCATGTCACATGTGCAACCAGAGAAAAAAAAATCCTAGACCACCTTTACTCCACACACAGAGATACATATAAAGCTCTCCCTCGCCCTCCATTTGGCAAATCTGACCATAATTCTATCCTCCTGATTCCTGCTTACAAGCAAAAACAAAAGCAGGAAGTACCAGTGACTCGCTCAATACGGAAGTGGTCAGATGACACGGATGCTACACTGCAGGACTGTTTTGCTAGCACAGACTACTATATGTTCCGGGATTCATCCAATGGCATTGAGGAGTACACCACCTCAGTCATTGGCTTCATTAATAAGTGCATCCACGACGTCGTCCCCACAGTGACTGTACGTACATATCCCAACCAGAAGCCATGGATTACAGGCAACATCCGCATCGAGCTAAAGGCTAGAGCTGCCGCTTTAAAGGAGCAGGAGACTAATCAGGACGCTTATAAGAAATCGCGCTATGCTCTCTGACGAACCATCAAACAAGCAAAGCGTCAATACAGGATTAAGATTGAATCCTACTACACCGGCTCTGATGCTCGTCGGATGTGGCAGGGCTTGAAAACTATTACGGATTACAAAAGGGAAACCCAGAAGCGAGCTGCCCAGTGACACGAGCCTACCAGACGAGCTAAATGCCTTTTGTGCTTGTTTCGAGGCAAGCAACACCAGCTGTTCTGGATGACTGTGATAATGCTCTCTGTAGCTGATGTGAACAAGACCTTTAAACTGTCAACATTCACAAAGCCYCTGGGCCAGACGGATTACCAGGACGTGTACTCAAAGCACGCGCGGACCAACTGTCAAGTGTCTTCAATGACATTTTCACCCTCTCCTTGACCGAGTCTGTAATACCTGTTTCAAACAGACCACCATAGTCCCTGTGCTCAAGGAAGCGAAGGTAACATGCCTAAATGATTTCCGCCCCTTGGCACTCACGTCGGTAGCCATGAAGTGCTTTGAAAGGCTGGTCATGGCTCACATCAACAGCATCCCCCCGGACACCCTAGACCCACTCCCAATTTTCGCATACCACCCCAAACAGATCCACAGATGACGCAATCTCAATCACACTCCACACTGCCCTTTCTCACCTGGACAAAAGGAACACCTATGTGAGAATGCTGTTCATTGACTACAGCTCAGCGTTCAACACAATAGTGCCCATGAAGCTCATCACTAAGCTAAGGACTCTGGGACTAAACACCTCCTCTGCAACTGGATCCTGGACTTCCTGACGGGCCGCCCCAGGTGGTAAGAGTAGGCAAACACACGTCTGCCATGCTGATCCTTAACACTGGGCCCCTCAGGGGTGTGTACTTTGTCCCTTCCTGTATTCCCTGTTCACCCACAACTGTGTGGCCAAACACAATTCCAACACTATCATTAAGTTTGCTGACAACACAACAGCCTGATCACCGACAACGATAAGACAGCTATAGCGAGGAGGTCAGAGAACTGGCAATGTGGTGCCAGGACAACAACCTCTCCCTCAATGTGAGCAAGACAAAGGAGCCGATCGTGGACTACAGGAAAAGGCAGCTGAACAGGCCCCGTTAACATCGACAGGGCTGTAGTGGAGCGGGTCGAGAGTTTCAAGTTCCTTGGTGTCATACACATCAACTAACAACTATCATGGTCCAAAACATACCAAGACATGTGAAGGCACGACAAAAGCCCCCCCCTGAGATTAAAAGATTTGGCATGTGTCCCCAGATCCTCAAAAAGGTTCTACAGCTGCACCATCGAGAGCATCCTGACCGGTTGCATCACTGCCTGGTATGGCAACTGCTCGACATTTGACCGTCAGGTGCTACAGAGGGTAGTGTACACTGGGGCCAAGCGTCCTATCCAGGACCTATACAATAGGCGATGTCAGAGGAAAGCCCATAAAATTGTAAAAGACTCCAGTCACCCAAGTTATAGACCGTTTTCTCTGCTACCGCACGGCAAGCGGTACCGGGGCGCCAAGTTTAGGACCAAAAGGTTCCTCAACAGCTTCTACCACCAAGACATAGACTGCTGAACAATTAATAAAATCGCCACCGGACAATTTACATTTGACCCTCCCTTTGTACACTGCTGCTGCTCGCTGTTTATTTACAAATTACCTCAACCAACCTGTATCCCCGACACTGACTCGGTGCCGGTCCCCTGTACAAAGCCTCGTTATTGTTATTCTGATTGTGTTACTTTTATTATTACTTTTTATTTTATTTTAATTGTATTTATTTCACTTTATTTAACCAGGTAAGCTAGTTGAGAACAAGTTCTCATTTACAACTGCGACCTGGCCAAGATAAAGTAAGAATAGCAGCACGACACAAACAACAAAACAGTGTTACACGTGGAATAAACAAGCGTACAGTCAATAACACAATAGAAAAAAAAGAAAGTCTATTACAGTGTGTGCAAATGGTGTGAGGAGGTAAAGCAATAAATAGGCATATTAGCGAAGTAATTACAATTTAGCAAATGAACACTGGAGTGATAGATGAGCAAGTAGAAATACTGGTGTGCAAAAGAGCAGAAAAGTAAATACACTGCTCAAAAAAATAAAGGACACTTAAACAACACAATGTAACTCCAAGTCAATCACACTTCTATGAAAATCAACTGTCCACTTAGGAGCGTGTAGGGGCAACAACCCAGCAGCAGGACCGCTACCTCCGCCTTTGTGCAAGAAGGTGCACTGCCAGAGTCCTGAAATGACCTCCAGCAGGCCACAAATGTGCATGTGTCTGCTCAAACGGTCAAGAAAACAGACTCCATGGGTGGTATGAGGACCCGACGTCCACAGGGGGGTTGTGCTTACAGCCAGCACCGTGCAGGACGTTTGGCATTTGCCAGAGAACACCCAATATTGGCAAATTCGCCACTGCGCCCTGTGCTCTTCACAAATGAAAGCAGGTTCACACTGAGCACATGAGCACATGTGACAGACGTGACAGAGTCTGGAGACGCCGTGGAGAACGTTCTCTGCCTGCAACACCTCCGCCTTGACCGGTTTGGCGGTGGGTCAGTCATGGTGTGGGGTGGCATTTCTTGTGTGGGCCGCACAGCCCTCCATGTGCTCGCCAGAGGTAGCCTGACTGCCATTAGGTACCGAGATGAGATCCTCAGACCCCTTGTGAGACCATATGCTGACACATGCACATTTGTGGCCTGCTGGAGGTCATTTTGCAGGGCTCTGGCAGTGCACCTTCTTGCACAAAGCGGGTAGCGTCCTGCTGCTGGGTTGTTGCCCTCCTACAGCCTCCTCCACGTCTCCTGATGTACTGGCCTGTCTCCTGGTAGCGCCTCCATGCTCTGGACACTACGCTGACAGACACAGCAACCTTTTTGCCACAGCTCGCATTGATGTGCCATCCTGGATGAACTGCACTACCGTGACACGCCAGCTGGTGTGTAGACTCTTCTGCTCTACTGACTCCTGTAGCTAGAGGAGGCACCGCCAGCATTCAAAAGTGACCAAAACATCAGCCAGGAAGCATAGGAACTGAGAAGTTGTCTGTGGTCACCACCTGCAGAATCACTCCTTTTTTGGGGGTGTCTTGCTAATTGCCTATAATTTCACCTTTTGTCTATTCCATTTGCACAACAGCATGTGAAATTTATTGTCAATCAGTGTTGCTTCCTAAGTGGACAGTTTGATTTCATAGAAGTGTGATTGACTTGAGTTACATTGTGTTGTTTAAGTGTTCCCTTTATTTTTTTGAGCAGTGTACAAACAATATTAAGGGAATGAGGTAGGTAGATTGGGTGGGCTTTTTACAGATGGGCTATGTACAGCTGCAGCGATCGGTTAGCTGCTCAGATAGCTGATGTTTAAAGTTGGTGAGGGAAATATAAGTCTCCAGCATCAGCAATTTTTGCAATTCGTTCCAGTCATTGGCAGCAGAGAACTGGAAGGAAAGGTGGCCAAAGGAGGTGTTGGCTTTGGGGATGACCAGTGAGATATACCTGCTGGAGTGCATGCTACGGGTGGGTATTGTTATCGTGACCAGTGAGCTGAGATAAGGCGGAGCTTTACCTAGTATAGACTTATTAATGACGAATATGTAGCGAGGGCCAGCCGACTAGAGCATACAGGTCGCAGTGGTGGGTGGWATAAGGGGCTTTGGTGACAAAACGGATGGCAGTGTGATAGCCTACTTGGTAAATATTTTCTTAACTCTTCTTGAACTGCACTGTTGGTTAAGGGCTTGTAAAGTAAGCATTTCACGGTAAAGTCTACACTTGTTGTATTCGGCGCATTTGACAAATAAAGTTTGATTTGATTTGCTAGCACCCAGGCWGTGTTCCAAATGGCACCCCATTCCCTATATAGTGCAGTACTTTTGACCAGGGCCCCTAAGGCTCTGGTCAAAAGTAGTACACTATGTAGGGAAGAGGGTGCCATTTGGGACGCAGCCCCAGAGTCCCACATCTAAGAGCTTTATGGCTTTATGTCACGCAATGGTCAGGAAGGGAGGTGCTTTAATCTGCTAGCCAATGAGCAGACTAGAGAGAGGGAGACTGCGTTCCAAATCTCTACCCTTCTCCCGAAGTGTGCACTTGCAAATCTCTACCCTTCTCCCCCCAGCCAATGCTTAAACCCATAATTTGCTTTTAAACCCATAATGGACAGTGTGCAAGTGCACAACTCTGGAAAAGGGTGCAGAATGGGGATGCGCCACAAACTAGAGAGAGTGGGGAGCTCAACAGGAGAACTGTTGACTGTGATGTGTGCTATGGATGTTGCAACGATGGGTTGTAAATGAAGACTTAAAGATGAGACACGCACACATAATGGGGTTCGGAAAGGTTGAGACACACTGAGGTTCGGTAAGGAGGAAAGACACACACACGCGCACGCACATATGCACACAAGCACGCACACACACAGTGGGGTTTCAGTAGTGCAGTAATGACTCTTTCCGGTTTAGTGTTACAGACTGCCTGGGCTGTGATCAGGAGTTACAGTATGTCTCGGTCTTAATCAGAGCCAGCTGAAACTTCTTCCTTCCTTTTCCCCTCATTTCCTTGGTGACTTTACTGACCTGGCAGCAGTGGATAACTGCAAGCAGCATTTCCACCAGTTGTGTGCGTGCCTGCGCTGTGTGTGTGCAAGTGTGCACGTGATCCCGCCAAAGTACTTTCAGTTGATTCCTGTCACATGATATCAAAATCAGTGAGGATGGAAGGATGGAGGAGCCCACGTTATGCAATCCCTCCTTGTATCGCCGAATAAAATGGCATACAAGTACATACTACTGACAAAGCATTACTATATGTACATCTTTACGCAGGGCAATGGTCTAATGACTGATTAGTAATAGTTCAGTCACAGCCGAGCTCTGCCTTCTGATAAATGTATGTATCAAGAGCAGGAGTGCTGATTTAGGATCAGTTTTGCCTTTTAGATCACAATAAATACGATCACATGGAGAGCGGGAAAGACCTGATCCTAGATCAGCACTCCATACGACTGTTCCACTACATTTTTGCTGATAGACCAAAGAGAGCAAAGAGGAGGCTGATGCTTCATGGCCCCATACATGGGAATGAACTGTAGTATGTCGTGTAAAATCAGGAAAATGGGAAGTTGGGTTACATAGGCAGATACAAAAGGCACACATAGACAGGGATACACGCATGGTTGCGCACTGGCACGCATGCCCACACACACACTGTATGACTGAACACACACACACTCACTCACTCTGTAGGATGGTGTGGAAGGTCCACTGGCCATGTCTCTTCATCTCCTCCACGCCGTTCCTCCCTGTACATAGCCAATGGGACGGCGCGGTCAGAGAGTTGTCACTCACTCAAACGTGCAACTCGACCGCAACCTGAACACAATGCAAAGCACCACTTTCCTCCACACAGCTGGAGTGACCGCTAGGCACTGACCACAGTCCACTGACTGACCAGGCTAGGCCGCCTCATGACCACTGCAGCACTCAGTAGAACCAGAGTCTAACTGCAGCCAGTAGGAGTAGTGATACTGAGAGAAGATAGGTCCAGTAAGTTGCTGATGTGGAGATAGATAAAGCCACACAGCAGCACAATAGGGTAATGAGGCAATAGGGTAGTGAGGCAATTGGGCCAGACAAGTCAACAACACTACTGCCTCTCTCTTCCTCTCACCCTCCCTCCCTGCCACAGGGTGCAGGGCTGGAGGGGTGTGGCAGTTTGGGCTGCCACGTGTGGGACATTCCAGCCTCAGCCATGAGGAAGGGAGGGAGCAAGGGAAGAAGGGAGGGGTGTGTTTCTGTCCCACTAGAAAACATGAGACCATGGAAAAAAACACAGCTTGTCCCTCAGAGAGAGAGAGAGACAAAACAGGGAAATGGGGAGTGACTGGATTAAGTCATTGATGAATGAGAGGGCGAGAGTGAGTGAGTTGGTGAGTGAGTCAGTAAACAACATGCTGAGCGTGAATAAATGAGCGCATGAGACAGTGTGTAGGGAGTGTGTGTGAATGACAGTGGAGTAAGTGAGAGAAAAAAAAAATCAACAGAGGGGAAGGGGAGTAGAAAGCAGATGTTGCGCGGCAGCAGAAAGGGCCAGTTGTTGACGTGGCCCCCGGGGGGGCAGGGCTGCTAATGTCAACAGGAAGTGGGCTTCACCTGGGGGCTGACTGGTGGGACTGGGCTGGGTCATTACGCTTCAATGCTCTTAGTTGTTTGCGGAAATTGACCCACTATGCTGTCTACCTTCAGCTAATTTGTCACCAGGCAGGCYTGATGTCACCAGGCAGGCCAAAACTCCCTCTCACCAAACCGGGTGGTCTTTTCAAACAGCTCTTACACTAAAAGGGCATTATCATCATCAGATGAACCTCATAGTGTGTAAATATACTGAACAGAAATATAAATGCAACATGAAACAATTAATTTTTATTTTACTGAGTTACAGTTCATGTAAGGAAATCAGTCAATTGAAATTAATTAATTAGGCCCTAACCTATGGATTTCACATGACTGGGAATACAGATATGCTTCTGTTGGTCACAGATACCTTAAAAGAAAGGTAGGGGCATGGATCAGAAAACTAGTCAGTATTTGGTGTGACCACTATTGGCCTCATGCAGCGCAACACATCTCCTTCGCATAGAGTTGATCAGGCTGTTGATTGTTGCCTGTGGAATGTTGTCTCACTCCTCTTCAATGGCTGTGCGAAGTTGCTGGCGGGAACTGGAACACGCTGTCGTACACATCGATCCAGAGCATCCCAAACATGTTCAATGGGTGACATGTCTGGTGAGTATGCAGGCCATGGAAGAACTGGCACATTTTCAGTTTTCAGGAATTGTGCACAGATCCTTGCGACATGGGGCTGTGCATTATCATGTTGAAACATGAGGTGATGGCGGCGGATYAATGGCATGACAATGGGCCTCAGGATCTTGTCACGGTATCACTGTGCATTCAAATTGCCATCGATAAAATATAATTGTGTTTGTTGTCCGCCAAACTGCAGTCAGTTCAAGACCCTGGGGAGGATGACGAGCACGCAGTGAGCTTCCCTATGACGGTTTCTGACAAGTTTGTGGAGAAATTCTTCAGTTGTGCAAACAAACAGTTTCATCAGCTGTCCGGATAGCTGGTCTCAGACAGGTGAAGAAGCCGGATGCGGAGGTCCTGGGCTGTCATGGTTATCGGTGATCTGCGGTTGTGTGGCTGGTTGGATGTACTGTCAAATTCTCTAAAATGACGTTGGAGGTGGCTTATGGTAGAGAAATCAACATTAAATTCTCTGGCAACAACTCTGGAGGACATTCCTGCAGTCAGCATGCCAATTGCACGCTCCCTCAAACCCAGAGATATCTGTGGCATTGTGTTGTGACAAAACTGCACATTTTAGTGGCCTTTTATTGTCCCCAGCACAAGGTGCACCTGTAATGGTCATGCTGATTAATCAGCTTCTTGATATACCACATCTTTCAGGTGGATGGATTATCTTGGAAGAGGAGAAATGCTCACTAACAGGGATGTAATCAAATTTGTGCACAAAATTTGAGATAAATAAGCTTTTTGTGCGTATAGAACATTTCTGGGACCTTTTATTTTAGCTCATGAAACATGGGACCAACACTTTACATATTGCGTTTATATTTTTGTTCAGTATATWTATATATATATATATATAACACAGGAAAATCTAGCTTTTGTTTGCACTCTGCCTTTAAAGGGCAGTAACAGCCTCCACGGGAAAGTGTGAAAAGTGAGGGGTCACACTTTGAAGGAGCCGAGAGGTCACAGAGGTCACGGGCTTGTGTTTCGTAGGTCAGAGGTCACACATATACCTGTCAGACAGGAAGGCACAGATGAGGTCCTTGGCATCGTTGGACATCTGCACATCGTCTGGGAAGTTAAGGTTATTCTTGTGATCCATGATCTTCCCATACGTTCCTACTAGTGACTCGGCATAAAATGGGGTGTCACCTAAAAAGAGAGGTGACATTTAAGTAACAATGTTAGTGTTTATTTTACGCTTTACAGGGGGAGGTTAAGCTGGTTTCTATACACACTAATAGCTTAGTAGTGTGACTAACTTGGTTCAAACTTGTGTCTAGCCCACTGAGCTAAAGCCAAGTCTTGAGGTCTCTGGAAAGGTTACTTATTACCCAAGCATGGTTAACCAAATCATGTTCGATATTGTATCTTAACGTCAATCCAAATCAAATGACAAAACTAAGCTTATTACATTTTTAAAGCAAATGGTCTGCATGATTCAGACCCTCAACGCCTTTCTGATTCAGGATCAGTGAATGGGGACAGAGAAATACTCACTCGCCGACCAGCATCTCAAAGATGAAGACCCCCACAGACCACCAGTCACACTCGCGGCCATAGTAGCCGTCGCCCCCCCTGAGACTTGAGCACCTCGGGGGAGATGTAGTCCGGAGTCCCCTCCGCCGTGTCACAGCGGACCATGCCCGTCTGGAATCAGATAGACAGACGGACAAAGATGCAGACGGGGAGCCGGGCAGACAGACAGAAACAGASACCTAGTTAAAGCAGGTAACCTTAAGTGAAAGATAGTGGGACAGTGTGCCTAACACAGATTAGAGCTAGAATTCTTAATTTATACTTTAGGTAGAACGTTGAGGGATGAGCCTGGAGAAATGTAACCACTCTCAAGTTCATAGAAAGAGCTATAGATGCAAGGACTGACCATCCATGTTTTGAGGATATACAGTGTTTGTTTACATTCATACTGTCTACAAACAAGCTTATATTTGGGGTTCTGAGGAGGTACAATTGTCACGCTCTGATCTGTTTCACCTGTCTTTGTGATTGTCTCCACCCACCTCCAGGTGTCACCCTTTTTCTCCAATTAGTCCCTGGGTATTTATTCCGGTGTTCCCTGTTTGTCTGTGGCCAGTTCGTCTTGTCAAGTCAAAAATGCCTGCTTTTCTTCTCTCTCTTTTGCTAGTCCTCCCGGTTTTGAACCTTGACTGCCTTGACTCCGAACGCTCCTGCCTGACGATACTGCCTGCCCCTCTGTACCTCCTGGAATCTGACCTTGTTTATGTTCTTTTGCCTGTCCATAACCATTCTCTTGCCTGCCCCTTGGATTATAATAAATATCAGAGACTCGAACCATCTGCCTCCCGTGTCTGCATCTGGGTCTCACCCTATGCCCTTATAACAATAGTTGAACTAAGCTCATGAGGCATTTATACGTTATATTCTTCAAGAATCAATGGGTATACAGTACCAGTCAAAAGTTGGGACACACCTACTCATTCAAGGGTTTTTCCTTTATTTGTACTATTTTCTACATCCTGTGGCGGTCCTCATGAGAGCCAGTTTCATCATAGCACAGCATAGCATGATGGTTTTCATAGCATGATGGTTTGAAGAAACTTCCAAAGTTCTTGAAATGTTCCGTATTGACCTAACCTTCATGTCTTAAAGTAATGATGCACTGTCATTTCTCTTTGCTTATTTGAGCTGTTCTTGCCATAATATGGACTTGGTCTTTTACCAAATAGGGCTATTTCTGTATACCACCGCTACCTTGTCACAACACAACTGATTGGCTCAAATGCATTAAGATGGAAAGAAATTCCACAAATTAACTTTTATAAGGCACACCTGTTAATTGAAATGCATTCCAGGTGTCTACCTCATGAAGCTGGTTGAGGAAATGCCAAGAGTGTGTAAAGCTGGGATATGTGGGACGGTAGCGTCCCACTTGGCCAAAATCCAGAAAAAATGTAGCACGCCAAATTCAAATATATTACTATAAAAATCAATCTTTCATGAAATCCCTCGAGTGCCAGCGGTTCTAGTGTTAAACCTAGTCCTGAACTAAAAAGCACTTTTGGTGATTCTCCATTAAGCTGATTAGGACTAGGCCTAATCAGTGTCTGGGAAACTGGCCCATACATTTTGTCCAACAGCTTTCTGCCACACTGCACCTGTGTGTGGCAGACATGATAAGACATGATAAGACATGATAAGACATGATTCAGTAACTAAATCGGATGCAATTTGTCTGGGGAAATTGACATTGCATTCAAAATCTGACCACACGGTGTTCTCTCAAATGCAGATTTCAGCCAGACACAGTTCATTGCCTTGAAAATAGCAAAACATTTGCTCAACTTTAGCTCAAGAGACGAAACCAGAAAGAAATTCTGGTCTAGGGCTTGAGTTTGCCATTTCAGAAAGAATGACCATAACAAGACAATTTATGGACGGAGTCTCCCTCAGCAAACCCTTAATGCACAGTCTAGGCCGTAGACAAGTGTTTCCCAATCCTGGTCCTGGGGACCCAAAGGGGTGCACATTTTTGTTTTTGCACTAACACACCTGATTCAAATTAAAGTTTGATGATGACTTGATTTGTTGAGTCAAGTGTGTAAGTGCTAGGGCAAAAACAGAAATGTGCACCCGTTTTGCTCCCCAGGACCAGGATTGGGAAGCACTTTCCTAGACCCAGTGCTTCTCAATCCTGGTCCTGGGGAGCCAAAGAGGGTGCACATTTTTGTTTTATTCTCCATTCTCCACCACCAAAACTCACCGAGTCCATCTTCATGCAGGTGCCGAAGTCAGCCAGCTTGAGGTGGCCATTTTGGTCCAGCAGTATGTTGTCTGGTTTCACGTCACAGTGGATGAAACCCATAGAGTGTATGGTATCTAGAGCCAGCACCYCCTCGGCAGTGTAGAATCGGGCCCATTTCTCTGGCATGTCATAGTTCATGGTCAAGGTGACCAGGTCTCCACCGGGCATATACTCCATAACCATGTAAAGGTGGCGGTCATCTTGGAAAGCACAGCACAGCACAGCTGAAAAACATGTGGATAGGATAGTAAACTCAGCAAAAAAGAAACGTCCTCTCACTGTCAACTGTGTTTATTTTCAGCAAACTTAATATGTGTAAGTATTTGTATGAACATAAGATTCAACAACTGAGACATAAACTGAACAAGTTCCACAGACATGTGACTAACATAAATGGAATAATGTGTCCCTGAACAAAGGGGGGGGTGGGGGTAAAATCAAAAGTAATAGTCAGTATCTGATGTGGCCACCAGTTGCATTAAGTACTGCAGTGCATCTCCTTCTCATGGACTGCACCATATTTGCCAGTTCTTGCTGTGAGATGTTACCCCACTCTTCCACCAAGGCACCTGCAAGTTCCCGCACATTTCTGGGGGGAATGGCCCTAGCCCTCACCCTCCGATCCAACAGGTCCCAGAGGTGCTCAATGGGTTTGAGATCCGGGCTCTTCGCTGGCCATGGCAGAACATTGGCATTCCTGTCTTGCAAGAAATCACGCACAAGATGAGCAGTATGGCTGGTGGCATTGTCATGATGGAGGGTCATCTCAGGATGAGCCTGCAGGAAGGGTACCACATGAGGGAGGAGGATGTCTTCCCTCTAATGCACAGCATTGAGATTGCCTGCAATGACAACAAGCTCAGTCCGATGATGCTGTGACACACCGCCCCAGACCATCTCCAAATCGATCCCGCTCCAGAGTACAGGCCTCGGTGTAACGCTCATTTCTTCGACGATAAACGCGAATCCGACCATCACCCCTGGTGAGACAAAACCGCGACTCATCAGTGAAGAGCACTTTTTGCCAGTCCTGTCTGGTCCAGAGACGGTGGTTTTTGTCCATAGGCGACGTTGTTGCCGGTGATGTCTGGTGAGAACCTGCCTTACAACAGGCCTACAAGCCCTCAGTCCAGCCTCTTGTGGACAGTCAAATCAAATCAAATGTTATTTGTCACATACACATGGTTAGCAGATGTTAATGCGAGTGTAGCGAAATGCTTGTGCTTCTAGTTCAGACAATGCAGTAATAACCAACAAGTAATCTAACCTAACAATTCCACAACTACTACCTTATACACACAAGTGTAAAGGGATAAAGAATATGTACATAAAGATATATGAATGAGTGATGGTACAGAACGGCATAGACAAGATGCAGTAGATGGTAAGAGTACAGTATATACATATGAGATGAGTAATGTAGGGTATGTAAACATTATATTAAGTGGCATATTTTAAAGTGCTAGTGACTACTGTATTCATATAAGATGGCAAGATTTTCTAGTAGGATGAATATGAAGTACAGATATACATAACAGTGATCCCTCGCCACTTCGGCGGTTCACTTATCTGCGGATCTCGCTATTTCGGCGAATTTTCATAATGCATTTTTTTTTTTTTTTTGGTGCATTGTGCTCTGCATTCTGATTCGCCTAAAGAAAAACTCACTCCCGCTTTCTGTATCAAAAATGCTACGAATTGTGCTATTCATTTTTGTCGTCTCGTGCAGTTATGTGTACGTACATAAACAGCTTGCGCAAATTTTACATTAAGTTGCCAGGAAGGAAGGACAGGACTAACGCTTGGTCGCTTAGGCAAACCATGGTGCGAATGGTCACTGAACTTAAGAATGTACTGGG
>NC_036854.1:23168566-23257179 GCF_002910315.2 Salvelinus sp. IW2-2015 | reverse complement strand
AGATAGAAGCTGTTTTCAGTCTCTCGGTCCCTGCTTTGATGCACCTGTACTGACCTCGCCTTCTGGATGATAGCGGGGTGAACAGGTCAGTGGCTCGGGTGGTGTTGTCCTTGATGATCTTTATGGCCTTCTGTGACATCGGGTGGTGTAGGTGTCCTGGAGGGCAGTGTAGTTTGCCCGGTGATGCGTTGTGCAGACCTCACTACCCTCTGGAGAGCCTTACGGTTGTGGCGGAGCAGTTGCCGTACCAGGCGGTGATACATCCCGACAGGATGCTCTCGATTGTGCATGTTGTAGAAGTTTGTGAGTGCTTTGGTGACAAGCTGAATTTCTTCAGCCTCCTGAGTTGAAGAGGAGCTGCTGCCGCCTTCTTCACAACGCTGTCTGTGTGGTGGACCAAATTTCAGTTTGTCCGTGACTTAACTTACCCTCTCCACACTGTCCCGTCAATGTGGATAGGGGTGCTCCCTCTGCTGTTTCCTGAAGTCCACAATCATCTCCTTTTTTTTTGACGTTGAGTGTGAGGTTATTTTCCTGACACCACACTCCGAGCCCTCACCTTCTCCCTGTAGGCCGTCTCGTCGTTGTTGGTAATCAAGCCTACCACTGTAGTGTCGTCCGCAAAACTTGATGATGGAGTTGGAGGCTGTGCATGGCCACGCAGTCGTGGGTGAACAGGGAGTACAGGAGAGGCTCAGAACGCACCATTGTGGGGCCCCAGTGTTGAGGATCAGCGGGGTGGAGATGTTGTTACCTACCCTCACCACCTGGGGCGGCCCGTCAGGAAGTCCAGTACCCAGTTGCACACGGCGGAGTCGAGACCCAGGTCTCGAGCTTGATGACGAGTTTGGAGGTACTATGGTGTTAAATGCTGAGCTGTAGTCGATGAACAGCATTCTCACATGGGTATTCCTCTTGTCCAGATGGGTTAGGGCAGTGTGCAATACACTCGACTATACTATTCAACAAGATGGCTTTTCCATCTTCCGTATGGATCGAACGTTGGGTTCTGGTAAGAGTAGGGGGAGGGGTATGTCTCCTTATCAACAATTCTTGGTGTACCGAAGGTTGAAAACATCTCGAGCTCCTGTTCTCCCGACCTGGAATTTCGGACACTTAAATGCTGGCCCCACTATATGCCAAGGGAATTCACGTGTGTTATTATCACAGCTGTGTACATACTGTCACAAGCAAACACCAAGGTGGCATGCTGCGAACTGTACAATATCATTAGCCAGATAGAATCCTCTCACCTGGAAGCATGTCTTTAGTCTTTAGTGTCGTGGGTGAATTTAAACAAGCACATTTAAAACACATTTTTGCAAAATATCACCAACATGTATCCTGTCCCACAAGAGGAAGCAATGTGCTGGATCATGTATAAACAAACATCTGTGACACACACAAAGCCATCCTCCGCCCCCACTAAGACCAATCAGATTATGTCTCTCTGTTTTGTATATGTCCCATGTATATATKTTTTTATATATTTTTTCTTTGCATATCTTTTATATTTTTCTAAACCTCAACTTCAAAATACTCTCCTGCAACCCGCCTCATCCAATGTGGTGTGGAACTGTCTCTTCTAAAGTATTCTTATCCACCTCCGAACCGGTATTCCCCAACCAGCTAGCCAGCTTACTAGCTAATAGTCAACTAACCACTGCTAGCGGTCATCAGCTAACCTTTAGCTCGGAAAGCACTCGCCAGTCTGTACAACGCGATTCACAACAAAGCATACCGGACCTATTCTCTCTCCATATCCCCAGTTTCCTACGGCAAGCTCTGAACCTTTTCACCTGGATCACCACAGCTAGCTAGCTGCAATCCGAGTGACTATTCCTGGTTTAACGTCACGTCACTGTCCCGAAGCAAGCACCAATTAGCCTGGAGTTAGCCAATGCTAAGCCCATATCAAGGCTAGCAGAAGAAGCCCAACAGCCACTCCTGGGCTATAATACCCTTTTTTCCCAACTGTCCCGAACCCCCTTCTACTGCCGGTACGGGGCACGGAACCCCGCCGATCCTTCATGACTGGACTACCGACGAAATCTGCTCGAGGGGGTACTCAAACTGGCTCCGCGGCCCTGCTAGCCACGGCCCACTAACATTAGTTGTCTAGAGCACACCGGACTGTTAGCTTAATAAGAGGCCCATAGGACAAATTCTTCGGCCACTGCACCTATTTTTCCAATTGGCTTGGTTTACTACACGGAGCCCTGCTGATCTGTCTGCCGACATATTCAGCACGAGGGGGCCACAACAGACTTTCTTCCGTCGCAATGTCCTTCTAAGGCCCTTCTGCTAGCTGCTAGCCGAGGCCTCTAGCTGACTGAAGCCACTCACTGGACTCCCATGATTACTCGGCTACGCATGCCTCTCTCTAACGTCAATATGCCTTGTTCATTGCTGTTTTGGTTAGTATGTATTGCCTTATTTCACTGTAGAGCCTCTAGCCCTGCTCAATACGCCTTAGTGAACACTTTAATTCCACCTCCAACACATTCGGTGACATCACCTGGTTTAAATGATATTCCTAGAGACAATATCTCTTTCATCGTCACTCTATGCACAGGTTTACCCCCACTGTATTCACATCCTACCATACCTTTGTCTGTACATTATGAATCTATTTTACTGCACTCAGAAATCTGTTCCTTTTACTCTCTGTTCTGAACGTACTAGACGACCAGTTCTTATAGCTTTTAGCCGTAACCTTATACTACTCRTCCTCTGTTCCTCTGGTGATGTAGAGGTTAACCCAGGCCCTGCAGTGCCTAGCTCCACTCCTATTTCCCAGGCGCTCTCATTTGTTGACTTCTGTATCCTTAAAAGCCTTGGTTTCATGCATGTTAACATTAGAAGCCTCCTCCCTAAGTTTGTTTTATTCACTGCCCTAGCACACTCTGCCAACCCAGATGTCCTAACCGTGTCTGAATCCTGGCTCAGGAAGACTACCAAAAACCCTGAAATTTCCATCCCTAACTATAATATTTTCRAACAAGATAGAACTGCCAAAGGGAGCGGAGTTGCAATCTACTGCAGAGATAGCCTGCAGAGTTCTGTCTTACTATCCAGGTCTGTACACGAGCAATTCGAGTTTCTACTTTTAGAAATCAACCTTTCCAAAAACAAGTCTCTCACCGTTGCCGCTTGCTATAGGCCACCCTCTGCCCCCAGCAGAGGGTGGCCAGGTGACCTAAACTGGGACATGCTTAACACCTCGGCCATCCTACAATCTAAGTTTGATGCCCTCAATCTCACACAAATTATCAAAGAACCCACCAGGTACAACCCCAAATCTGTAAACACGGGCAGCCTCATAGATATCATCCTAACCAACTTGCCCTCTAAATACACCTCTGCTGTTTTCAACCAAGATCTCAGCGATCACTGCCTCATTGCCTGCATCCGTAATGGGTCCGCGGTCAAACGACCACCCCTCATCACTGTCAAACGCTCCCCAAAACATTTCAGCGAGCAGGCCTTTCTAATCGACCTGGCCCCCGGTTCCTGAAGGATATTGACTCATCCGTGATAGAGGATGCCTGGTCATTCGTTAAAAGTGTTTCCCCACCATCTTAAATAAGTATGCCCCTTCCAAAAAGTTTGAACCAGGAACAGATATAGCCCTTGGTTCTCTCAGACCTGACTGCCCTTGACCAGCACAAAAACATCCTGTGGCATTCTGCATTAGCATCGAATAGCCCCCGTGATATGCAACTTTTCTGGGAAGTTAGGAACCAATATACACAGGCAGTTAGGAAAGCTAAGGGTAGCTTTTTCAAGCAGAAATGTGCATCATGTAGCGCAAACTCAAAAAGTTCTGGGACACTGTAAATTCATGGAGAATAAGAGCACCTCCTCCCAGCTGCCCACTGCACTGAGGCTAGGAAACACTGTCACCACTGATAAATCACTATAATTGAGAATTTCAATAAGCATTTTTCTACGGCTGGCCATGCTTTCCACCTGGCTACCCCTACCCCGGTCAACAGCCTTGCACTCCCCACAGCAACTCGCCCAAGCCTCCCCAATTTCTCCTTCACCCAAATCCAGATCGCTGATGTTCTGAAAGAGCGGCAAAATCTGGACCCTTACAAATCAGTCGGGCTAACAATCTGGACCCTATCTTTCTAAAATGATTGCCGAAATTGTTGCAACCCCTATCACTAGCCTGTTCAACCTCTCTTTCGTATCGTCTGAGATTCCCAAACATTGGAAGCTGCAGCGGTCATCCCCTCTTCAAAGGGGAGACACTCTAGACCAAACTGCTACAAACCTATATCTATCCTACCCTGCCTTTCTAAGGTCTTCGAAAGCCAAGTTAACAAACAGATCACCGAACATTTCGAATCCCACCGTACCTTCTCCGCTATGCAATCTGGTTTCCGAGCTGGTCATGGGTGCACTCAGCCACGCTCAAGGTCCTAAACTATATCATAACCGCATCGATAAAAGACAATACTGTGCAGCCATATTCATGACCTGGCCAAGGCTTTCGACTCTGTCAATCATCACATTCTTATCGACAGACTCAACAGCCTTGGTTTCTCAAATACATGCCTCGCCTGGTTCACCACTACTTCTCTGATAGAGTTAGTGTGTCAAATCGGAGGGCTGTTGTCCGCACCTCTGGCAGTCTCTATGGGGGTGCCACGGGGTTCAATTTTCGTGCCGACTCTTCTCTGTATACATCAGTGATGTCGTCTTGCTGCTGGTGATTCTATGATCCACCTCTACGCAGATGACACATTCTGTATACCTCTGGCCTTCTTTGGACACTGTGTTATCTAACCTCCAGACGAGCTTCAGTGCCATACAACTCTCCTTCTGTGGCTCCAACTGCTCTTAAATGCAAGTAAAACTAAATGCATGCTCTTCAACCGATCGCTGCCCGCACCTGCCCCGCCATCCAGCATCACTACTCTGGAAGGTTCTGACTTAGAATATGTGGACAATTACAAATACCTAGGCATCTGGTTAGACTGTAAACTCTCCTTCCAGACTCACATTAAACATCTCCAATCAAATGATATCTAGAATCGCCTTCCTATTTCGCAACAACGCATCCTTCACTCATGCTGCCAAACATACCCTCATAAAACTGACCATCCTCTGATCCTTCGATAGCCTCCAACACTCTACTCAGCAAATAGGATGCAGTCTATCACAGTGCCATCCGTTTTGTACCAAGCCCCATATACTACTCACCACTGTGACCTGTATGCTCTCGTTGGCTGGCCTCGCTTCATATTTGTCGCCTAACCCACTGGCTCCAGGTCATCTATAAGTCTTTGCTAGGTAAAGCCCGCCGTATCTCAGCTCACTGGTCACCATAGCAGCACCCAACCGCGCTCCAGCAGGTATATTTCACTGATCACCCCCAAAGCCAATTCCTCGTTTGGCCGCCTTTCCTTCCATGTTCTCTGCTGCAATGACTGGAAGGAATGCAAAAATCACT
The DNA here is from genome assembly GCF_002910315.2 of Salvelinus sp. IW2-2015. NCBI lineage: Eukaryota > Metazoa > Chordata > Actinopteri > Salmoniformes > Salmonidae > Salvelinus > Salvelinus sp. IW2-2015. Next base: position 23,251,715 of record NC_036854.1, on the reverse strand, counting down.
GAAGCTGGGACTCATATCTCCCTCACTAGCTTTAAGCACCAGCTGTCAGAGCAGCTCACAGATAATTCACCTGTACATAGCCAATCAGTAAACAGCCCATCCAAATACCTCATCCCCATACTGTATTTATTTATTTATCTTGCTCCTTTGCCCCCAGTATCTCTACTTGCACATTCATCTTCGGCACATCCTACCGTTCAGTGTTTTATTGCTTATTGTAATTAATTTGCCACCATAGCCTAGTACATTTACATTTAAGTCATTTAGCAGACACTCTTATCCAGAGCGACTTACAAATTGGAAAGTTCATACATATTCATCCTGGTCCCCCCGTGGGGAATGAACCCACAACCCTGGCGTTGCAAGCGCCATGCTCTACCAACTGAGCCACACGGGACCATGTACTGCCTTACCTCTCTTATTCTACCTCCTTTTCACATGCTGTATATAGATTTTTCTACTGTATTATTGATTGTATGTTTGTTTATTCCATGTGTAATTCTGTGTTGTTGTATGTGTCGAACTGCTTTGCTTTATCTTGGCCAGGTCGCAGTTGCAAATGAGAACTTGTTCTCAAGTAGCCTACCTGGTTAAATAAAGGTGAAATAAAAAAATAAAAAAAATAAAGGACTTGTCATGGACCAACAACACCACCACTCTTGTCAAGAGGGRGCAACAGCATCTCTACTTCCTAAGGTGGATGAAGAAATTTGGCAAGCCACCCCGGGTCTTCTCCAAATACTACCACTGCACGATCGAGAGTGTCCTGATCAGTCGCATCATAATCTGGTACAGGAATTGCTCTGTCCACGACCACAGACCAGTACATCACTGGGACTGTGCATCCCACCCATATCGGAGGATGAGGTCTGATACCAACTGATACCAACAGGCTCAGAGACAGTTGAACACTTGAACTGGACTGACCACCTGCTCTGATTCTCCGCACCTTAGCACACATGCACTCACTCACTCACGCTCACGCACACACACACAAAGACATACACACCTACAAACACACACATACACATTCATGCTACACACACCACAACTGCTACTACCAGACTCTTATTATGATGGCTAAATACTGCACAATTGAAAGACTTGCACAAATCCCCCCTTCCCCAAAACACGTGTACATTTTGGACTATACATTGTGCCTTCCAGTATTTTACTTATGCAAAATGTTTTATTCTATTCTACTGAGTCATTTACTTTATGCTTTTATTCTTATCGTTTATAATTTCTTATTGTTGTTGCATTGTCGAGAAGGAACCTGCAATTAAGCATTTCGTTGAATGGTGTATACTATGTGTATTCTGTACATACGACTAATACAACTTGAAACATGGAGCACATGATACTTTTTCTTACATCCAACGTCAACCAACCACTCCAAGAGTAGACCCTCTTTAAGGTCAGGGGCCATATATATCAAGCGTATCAGAGTTAGAGTGCTGATCTAGGATCAGGTCCCCCCATCCATATATTCTTGATCATTGTGATCTAAAAGGCAAATCTGATCCTAAATCAGCCATCCTACTTTGAGATGCTTGATAACTACACGCCCATAATGTATGATTCAGAATCGGTCTATGGAGTTTGCTAGCTAATCTTTCTTTTATAATCCCATAATGATCTAATCTGCCTGACAACAATCTAACTACATAGATAATCTGTTTATTCTAAACCAGTTAAATACGCTCATGGGCGTTATGGGGGAGGGATTGAAAGAGATTAACTGAGCAGAGTGGGTACATACAGTAAGTACACCCTCATCTAGAAAAGCATGTCAATCCAGCCTAGACATTTGTATGTGTATTCTTTAAAAACTTCTTGTCACTATAGGGGGTGCTGTTTCAACTTTGTAAAATATCGTCCCCAAATTAAACTGCCTCGTACTCAATTCTTGCTCGTACAATATGCATATTATTATTACMATTGGATAGAAAACACTCTCTAGTTTCTAAAACCGTTTGAATTATATCTGTGAGTTAAACAGAACTRGAGTTGGAGCAATTTTCCTGTGAGGAAGTGAGAAGTCTGAAATCATGCAGGCTGTTCTGAGGTCGGTTTATTAATTTGCCTGTCTTCTATTGGTTGAGATGCACTGCATACYCCTTCCCCTGGATGTCAGCAAATAGTGAGAATTSGAATGGAGTTGCTAGGCAGATCTGAGGCCTTATAAATAGGCTCGGAACGTGATGTCCTCTCTTTCCTTCGTTCGCCATGACGCAAGGCAGACCTCAGGATGGCGTTCTAGAAAGCTCCCYTTATAGCCCTTAGATATATCCGGCTCTGATTTTATTCGATATAGGTGTTAGAAACATCATAACGTAGTTATTTTAAACCGAGTTATTTCAGTTTATGTGAGTATATTGCGATTTTCGAAATTTTCTTTGTGCTGCGCAATAGTGAGTTGTGCACGTCTTCGCCACATGGCTAATGTTTACAGCTAATTCCAAAGTTGAAGGCGACAATCTACAACCGAGCAACGATTATTTTGGACAAAGGACAACTTGCCCAAGATTCTGATGGAAGCTCATCAAAAAGTAAGAACTATTTATGATTTTAATTCGTTGTTCTGTGGAAAAATTTAAAATGATTATTCCTCCATTCATTTCGGTGCAGTCTCGCTGTAACGCACCCTGTATGTCGTAGTAACGTTAATTTAAAAATCTAACACATCGGTTGCATTAAGAACTAATGTATCTTTCATTTGCTGTCCAACCTGTATTTTTTAGTCAAGTTTATGATTATTTATTGATTAGATTAGGTGCCTCTCCAAGATGGCGCCGGCCAGATTGCCTGAAATGTTGCTACTAATCACATTGTATAACCACGATTTGTGCTGCTAAATATGCACATTTTCGAACAAAACCTATATGCATTGTGTAATATGATGTTACAGGACTGTCATCTGATGAAGTATATCAAGGATAGTCAAAAATGATATATCTTTTGCTGGATTGTTACGATCGCTAACCTTTGCTGCTGGTAAATTGCTTGTGTTTCTGGCTATTGTGGTAAGCTAATATAATGCTATATTGTGTTTTCGCTGTAAAACACTTAAAAAATCTGAAATATTGGCTGGATTCACAAGATGTTGGGCTTTCATTTGCTGTACGCTGTGTATTTTTCAGAAATGTTTTATGATGAGTATTTAGGTATTTGACGTTGGTCTCTGTAATTATTCTGGCTGCTTCAGCGCTATTTCAGATTGCAGCTGCAATGTAGAACTGTGATTTATACCTGAAATATGCACATTTTTCTAACAAAACATATGCTATACAATAAATATGTTATCAGACTGTCATCTGATGAAGTTGTTTCTTGGTTAGTGACTATTTATATCTTTATTTGGTCGAATTAGTGATGGCTACCTATGCGGGAAAAAAATGGTGGGAAAAAAAAGTTGTGTCTTTTGCTATGGTGGTTAGCTAATAGAAATACATATTGTGTCTTCCCTGTAAAACATTTAAAAAATCGGAAATMATGGCTGGATTCACAAGATCTGTATCTTTCATTTGGTGTCTTGGACTTGTGATTTCATGAACATTTTATTATATGATATCCCTGTAGCTTTAGGCTAGGCTATGCTAGTCTGCTTTTTTGATGGGGGGATCCCGGATCCGGGTTTGTGACTCGTTAGAGGTTAAAGGGCTTCATTTAGCACATTAGGTGTGCCCCAAACCCTGAGAACATCATAGAGATTCAGGCATCCGACCACTGCCTGAGGCTAAGGCAGGTTTCCTCAACTGGCGGTCCGCTTGCCAAGTGGTTTTATTTGGCCCCCCAAGTTCTCTGAGAAAAATAAAACAGTGCCTTCAGAAAGTATTCACACCTCACACCTCGGGAATAGGAATGGGTCACACCTACTGAGATGGGGGAGGGAGAGGGGAGTTGGGACAGACAAGACAAATAATGCTTATTTTTTTTATATTATTGCCTGTCTGTGATGTGAACCCCTCACAGAAACATTWAAAAAAAWWAATAATACACATTTTGTCACWAAAAAAAATATACAGGAGTCCTTCCTAACTCCGTTGCCGGAGAGGAAGGAAACCGCTCATGGATTTCACAATSAGGCCAATGGTGACTTTAAAACAGTTACACAGTTTAATGGCTGTGATATGAGAAAACTGAGGATSGATCAAAATTGTACTTACTCCACAATACTAACCTAATTGATTAAGTGATTAAGTAATCAGGCCGTTATGGTAGTGGCCAGACGGAAGCCACTCCTCAGTAACAGGCACATGATAGCATGCTTGGAGTTTTCCAAAAGGCACCTAAAGACTAAGACCATGAGAAACAAGATTTTTTGGTCTGATGAAACAAAAATTTGACTTTTTGAGCCTGAATGCCAAGAGTCACATCTGGAGGAAACCTGGCACCATCCCTACTAATCAGGATCAAGGGAAAGATGACCGGAGCAAAGTACAGAAATCAGGTTCAAGTTCAGGTTCTGGCCGGACCACTCAAGGGAATTCAGAGACTTGTCCCGAAGCCTCTCCTGTGTTGTCCTGGCTGTGGGCTTAGGGTTGTTGTCTTGTTGGAAAGTGAACCTTTGCCCCAGTCTGAGGTCCTGAGCGCTCTGGAGCAGGTTTTCATCAAGGATCTCTCTGTACTTTGCTCCGTTCATCTTTTCCTCGGTCCTAACTAGTCTCCCAGTCCCTGCCGCTGAAAAACATCCCCACAGCATGATGCTGCCATCACCATGCTTCACCTTTGGGATGGTGCCAGGTTTCCACCAGATGTAACACTTGGCATTCAGACCAAAGAGTTCAATCTTGGTGGACTTGGAGTTTTACCAAATAGGGCTATCTTCTTTATACAACCCCTACCTTGTCACAACACAACTGAAGGAAATAAATTCCACAAATTAACTTTTAACAAGGCACACCTGTTAATTGAAATATATTCCAGTTGACTACCTCATGAAGCTAGTTGCCAAGAATGTGCAAAGCTGTCATCAAGGCAAAGGGTGGCTACTTTGAAGAATCTCAAATATTTGTTCAACACTTTTTTGGTTACTACAGGATTCCATATGTGTAATTTCATAGTTTTGATGTATTCACTATTAATCCACAATGTAAAAAAGAAACTTCCTCTCACTGTCAACTGTGTTCATTTTCAGCAAACTTAACATGTGTAAATATTTGTATGAACATAACAAGAGTCAACAACTGAGACATAAACTGAAKAAGMTCCACAGACATGTGACTAACAMAAATGGAATAATGTGTCCCTGAACAAAGGGGGGGTCAAAATCAAAAGTAACAGTCAGTATCTGGTGTGTCCACCAGCTGTATTAAGTACTGCAGTGCATCTCCTCCTCATGGACTGCACCATATTTGCCAGTTCTTGCTGTGAGATGTTACCCCACTCTTCCACCAAGGGACATGCAAGTTCCTGGACATTTCAATGGGATTAAGATCCGGGCTCTCCGCTGGCCATGGCAGAACACTGACATTCCTGTCTTGCAGGAAATCATGCACAGAACGAGCAGTATGGCTGGTGCCATTGTCATGTTGGAGGGTCATGTCAGGATGAGCACGTGGTCTGCCACTGCGAGGATGATCAGCTGTCCATCCTGTCTCCCTGTAGCGCTGTCTTAGGCATCTCACAGTATGGACATAGCAATTTATTTCCCTGGCCACATCTGCAGGCCTCATGCCTCCTTGCAATGTATTTTTTTCATTTGGTTCGGTTGGTTTAACATTGCGAAATGTCAAAATAACAAACATTTCGAAACAAAACCACGTGTCCATGCAAGTAATTTGTTCATTGAACAAAAATGCTCACGTTAAATCCATTTATGATGATCATGAAGCGTCACTTCTGTGTCCCAATCTTCATTTTACATTCGCGTTGGTCTGCCAACATGCCGGAGCAAACAGCGCAATAGTCACTCTAACTGCAACGTGAATAGGCTATATTGAGTAGCCCATATCTCCGGTATAGCCCTAGTCTCCCCTAATCTCTAAATTCCCTGAATATCCAAAATAAAATTGACAAGTGAATATCACCATCTCATAGATTATCTGATCAAACGTCCATTCTATAGCTAGTTAGCTATGGAGATAGCAAAATGAATACTCTGATCAGGGTCCCGTGTGGTTAAATTTGTAGATCAATGAGTTTGCAACGTCAGGGTTGGGGGTTCGATTCCCACGGCGGACCAATACTAAAATGTATGCTACTGTAAATTGCTCTGGATAAGAGCGTCTGCTAAAAGCCAAGCTACTCTCTTTGATATATGTATTGTTACAACCTTACCAGTAAACTCTCCAAGTTTAACGCTGACTTCGGGTCTCTGACCATGAATTCCAACTTTTTCCTTCGGCTGTCCAGCCTTTTCTCCGCTCCCGACGACATGATAACAATTTAGTGAATCCAGGTTCGTCAATGGTAAGTGATGGCAAACTGAAATGTTCGGACAACAAACTTGTCAATACCTGCCGTGGCCCTTTAAAACGCYGGCGGGCAGCGCTCGAGACAACTCAATATTTTGCTGCTGGTTGGTTGAATGAGCAATTAAAACGGACAGCTCCACTGAACACGCGCTGTTTTGACGGTATAAACGGGTTAATAATTAAAGTTGGTTTTCAAACTCAAATCCTGACAGAATTTCCCCGCGTAGAATTCACTCATTCATTTGGTGGTGTTTATCATATGACAGTGTCGACTGCTGCAACCTTGTTGAACTCCTGAACTCCGCTCAGCATGACTCAAGTATTATCTTGGTGTAAATGCAAAGTTTCTTCATTGACAGGAATTCCTCTCCTCTTATCTCATTGATTGATTTTAACGTCACAGCTCATGCTCGCCATAACTTTCCATAGTTTTGGAACGCTCATGTGTAGCTCTGTAGACTACCATAAAGCACGGACAAATCCCAATGTCTTTTGGATGTATTTTATTGGGGTCCTGATTTCGACGTCTTAACCAATCATATGTTTGGCTATGTTTGGTTCAGATTTGGTATGGTCCGCACCGGCCTATATTTGCCATATATCACAAACCACCAAGGTGCCTTATTGTTGTTATAAACTGGTCACCAATGTAATTAGAGCAGTAAAAATACATGTTTTGTCATACCTGTGGTATATGGACTGATATACCACAGCTGTCAGCCAATCAGCATTCAGGGCTTGAACCAGCCAGTTTATAATACAGTATAATGTACTCTATTGTAACCTACTTTACTCTGATGTACTCTACTCTGCTGAACTAAACTGTACTCTACTGAATTAAACTGTACTGTACCCTACTCTACTGAATTAAACTGCACCATACTGTACTCTACTGAATAAAACTACTGTCCTGTGCCATACCATACTGTACTGTACTCCACTATACTTTACTATGCTCTACTGTACTGAACTGTGCCATACTGTATTGTGCTGTTCAAACTTGTGAAACAAAGTCTAGACATTCAGACTTGGTACTTGTTTTGGGGCGGAGCTCATTAGAATAATATCCAGAATGCTTTGCAAGTGTTTGTTTTTCATTTACATTTTGGTCATTCAGAAAACGTTATTATCCAGAGCGACTTACAGTCAGTGCATTCAGATAAACAACAACAAATCACAGTCATAGCAATAAAAAATATTTTTGTAACTGTTACTGAGAATGTTACTGTAGTGAAAGTAGTCTGTTGGTTAATTCTGTAGATTGGGAACTTAGAAATTCATTGCATTGCTGTCAGTTTTAAAGCTTTTGAAAAATATAGCATAAGTGCAGGTGACAGATGGGAGCAATAACAATGATATTATATGTTGCAATCTCTTCTCTCTTACATTGAATGGATTTTAAAAGTATTATTGTGATATAATACTTACTTAATTGAGAATGCATGTGTAGAATCAATGACCAAAAAATATGTATTTTCAACTTTCATTCAGAACTGAAAAATAACTGATTTAAACATCGGGAAATACATATTTTCAACGTCCAGAAATTCATATTTTCAAAGTCTGGAAAATACATAATATCAACTTTCATTCAGAATAGGAAATTACGTTGATTTCACTACCCGGAAAATACCTATTTTCAACGTCCGGAAAAAAAACGATTTTTAACACAGAAAACACATATTTCGTATTTTACCCTTTCATGCAGAACCCAAAATGAACCGAACTTCAACGTCTGGAAAATATGTATTTTCAATGTAATTTTGACTTACTTGGTAGCCTGTGAGTCTTCTCTAGCCTGTAATAGGCAATAAAAAGCTGATGACATACAGTATTTGCGTCTCAAAATATATTTTTTATTRGTGCTATCTTGTTGGTGAATGATGACTATAATAATCGTTAAGCTTTAGGCTACTCAATCATGCATCCTTTGTCTTGTTGTCCACTTTCTGATTGTGCCCACATTTTTAGACATGTGTAGACGATTAAAAAAACATTGTGATCACCACCAGAGGTAGTCAGGGGCCCTGTAGAGACTACAGTTGAAGAGGTTTTGTATCATTTCAGTCAGTAGTTTTGAAAAAKGTTCTCACAAGCCAAAACGGGTACCCGAAAATTGTGCACAATTGTGTACAACGTCATACATCATTCTGCAATGCGAATTGTAGAATGGCGCTGGAGGGGATGGCTGACGTTTTACGTGCTCCTAACCAACTGTGTTATTTTGTTTGTATCTTATTTCTTTAAACTTATTTTGTACATAATGTTGCTGCTTCCGTCTCTTATGACCGAAAATAACTTCTGGACATCAGAACAGCGATGACTCACCATGAACTGGTCGAAGCTTTTTCCTTTTAATGAGTCCGACGTGAAGGATATACTGCTTTCCCGGGAACAGGCCCAAATCATCGTCATTTGCGTGAAGAGAAGACAGAGAAAAAGGGGGCGGTCGGTCTGCCTTCTGAGAATTCGTAGGCGAGCGAGTAAACCCCCACTGCCATCTGTTCTATTGGCAAACATGCAATCATTTGAAAATAAAATCGATGACCTACGAGCAAGATTAAACTACCAACGGCACATTAAAAACTGTAATATCTTATGTTTCACCGAGTCGTGCCTGAACCACGACATGAACAACATACAGCTGGCGGGTTTTATACTGTATCGGAAGGACAGAACAGCAGCCTCTGGTAAGACAAGGGGTGGCGGTCTGTGTATATTTGTAAACAACAGCTGGTGCATGATATCTAAGGAAGTCTCGAGGTTTTGCTCACCTGAGGTAGAGTATCTCATGATAAGCCGTACACCACACTATATACCTAGAGAGTTGCTGTTCATTGACTACAGCTCTGCGTTCAACACCATAGTGCCCTCAAAGCTCATCAATAAGCTAAGGACCCTGGGACTAAACACCTCCCTCTGCAACTGGATCCTGGACTTCCTGACGGGCCACCCCCAGGTGGTAAGGGTAGGTAACAACACATCTGCCACGCTGATCCTCAACACAGGGGCCCCTCAGGGGTGCATGCTCAATCCCCTCCTGTACTCCCTGTTCACTCATGACTGCATGGCCAGACACAACTCCAACACCATCATAAAGTTTTCCGATGACACAACAGAGGTTGGCCTGATCACCGACAACGACAAGACAGCCTATAGGGAGGAGGTCAGAGACCTGGCCGTGAGGTGCCAGGACAACAACCTCTCCCTCAACGTGATCAAGACGAAGGAGATTATTGTGGACTACAGGAAAAAAGAGGACCGAGCACGCCCCCATTCTCATCAACAGGGCTACAGTGAAGCAGAAAATCCATTTTATATTTGAAATTCTTCAGTAGATACCCTTTGCTTTGATGGCAGCTTTGCACCATCTTGGCATTCTCTCAACCAGCTTCACCTGGAATGCTATTCCAACAGTCTTGAAGGAGTTCCCACAAATGCTGAGCACTTGTTGGCTGCTTTTCCTTCACTCCGCGGCCCAACTCATCCCAAACATCTCAATTTGGTTGAGGTCGGGGGATTGTGGAGGCCAGGTCATCTGATGCAGCATTCCATCACTCTTCTTCTTGGTCAAATACCCCTTACAAAATAACCCTTGTAAAACAAATGATAGTCCCACTAAGCGTAAACCAGATGGGATGGCGTATCGCTGCAGAATGCTGTGGTAGCCATGCTGGTTAAGTGTGCCTTGAATTCTAAATAAATCACTGACAGTGTCACTAGCAAAGCACCCCCACACCATCACACCTCCTCCTCCATGCTTCACTGTGGGAACCGCACATGCAGAGATCATCCGTTCACCTACTCTGTGTCTCATAAGGACACGGTAGTTGGAATCCAAAATTGCAAATTTGGACTGATCAGACCAAAGGACAGATTCCCACGATCTTATGTCCATTGCTCGTGTATCTTGCACCAAGCAAGTCTCTTCTTTCTGTGGGTGTCCTTTAGTAGTGGTTTTGTTGCAGCAATTKGACCATGAAGGCCTGATTCACGCAGTCTCCTCTGCACAAATAAAATAAAATAAATGTTATTAGTCACATGCGCCGAATTCAACAGGTGTAGACCTTACAGTGAAATGCTTACTTATGAGCCCCTAACCAACAATGCAGTTTCAAAAAAATACAGATAAGAATAAGAGGTAAAAGAAACAAGTAACTAAAAAGCAGCAGTAAAATAACAATAGCGAGACTATATACCGGGGGGGATCGATACAGTGTCAATGTGCGTGGGCACCAGTTAGTTGAGGTGGTATGTACATGTAGGTAAAGTTATTAAATGCACTATGCATAGATGACAACAGAGAGTAGCAGTGGTGTAAAGAGGGGGGGGGGGGGTACCACCTGGTATAGAGGTCCCGGATGGCAGGAAGCTTTGCCCCAGTGATGTACTGGGCCGTACGCATTACCCTCTGTAGTGCCTTGCAGTCAGAGGCTGAGCAGTTGCCATACCAGGCAGTGATGCAACCGGTCAGGATGCTCTCGATGGTGCAGCGAAGAAGAGCTCTTGTTTGCCTTCAAGGCAGAGTTGCAAAGAAAAAGCCATATCTCAGACTGGCAAATAAAATTTTAAGATGGACATAAGAGCACAGACACTGGACAGAGGAACTCTGCCTAGAAGACCAGCATCCCGGAGTCGCCTCTTCACTATTGACGTTGAGACTGGTGTTTTACGTGTACTATTTAATGAAGCTGCCAGTTGAGGACTTGTGAGGCGTCTGTTTCTCAAACTAGACACTCTAATGTACTTGTCCTCTTGCTCAGTTGTGCACCGTGGCCTTTCACTCCTCTTTCTATTCTGGTTAGAGCCAGTTTACGCTGTTCTGTGATAGGAGTAGTACACAGCGTTGTACGAGATCTTCATTTTCTTGACAATTTCTCTTATGGAATATCCTTTATTTCTCAAGACAAGAATAGAAAGTTATTTGTTCCTGGCCATTTGGAGCCTGTAATCGAACCCACAAATGCAGATGCTCCAGATACTCAACTAGTCTAAAGATGGCCAGTTTTATTGCTTCTTTAATCAGTACAACAGTTTTCAGCTGTGCTAACATAATTGCAAAAGGCTTTTCTAATGATCAATTAGCCTTTTAAAATGATAAACTTGGATTCGCTAACACAACGTGCCATTGGAACACAGGAGTGATGGTTGCTGATAATGGGCCTCTTTACGCCTATGTAGATATTCCATTAAAAAATCAGCTACAATAATCATTGACAACATTTACAATGTCTACACTGTATTGCTGATCAATTTTATGTTACTTGAATGGACATAAAATGAGCTTTTCTTTCAAAAACAAGGACATTTCTTGAACGGTAGTGTAAGCGTAAAGTGTAGACATGTCCAGGGACCCTTTGCTATCTGCATATCAATCAAGTGTAAACAGATCTCGATTGTCATATAAATCACTTGGGGCTCCCGAGTGGCGCAGCGGTCTAAGGTACTYCATCAGTGCTAGGTGTCACTACAGACATCCTGGTTTGAATCCAGGCTGTATCACAACCAGCTGTGATTGGGCGGCGCACAATCGGCCCGGCGTCGTCCGGGATTGGCCGGTGTAGGCTGTCATTGTAAATAAGAATTTGTTCTTTACTGACTTGCCTAGTTAAATAAAAATAAAACCCCCRTATTTAAATCATCATTATACCGGCCTCTAAAATCATTGATAGGTAGCCCCATCAACTTATGACATCATTAGGCCTAACTGTTCAAGTAAATACATTCACATTATTTTGAAAGAATATCTGTCAAATAATTTGCATACAAGGAGGCACCAGGAAATCTGGTCACAATGCAGACACAGTGGACTGATCCCAGACACATTTAAATATGACGTGTAGACGCAACAAACCTTGATCAGATAGTGATTGGATCATGTTAATCCAATCCCGAAACCACATGTAAGCGCAAGGTGTAAATGAGTCTTCTCTTTATCGCTTCATCTCTGTCTCTGTGTATTAATATAAAATACTGACACCAACATCATAAGTGAGGCATTGGGTCAAATGTGTTACATTTGAACAACTTCATTAACTGAGTGACTAGGATGCCATTTGGGACACAAACAAGGTATGGCAGAGAGAATGTTATCCAGCCTACATCCGGATGTTATGTTTCAGTGAATAGTTTTGACTTTGGTTGCTATACTTAGACCATTTTACATTGAAAAGTATATTTTTGTGGTATACAAAGTAAAAGACGACATCAGACTTGAATAACACATGATGATGTTACTGTCAGAATAGCCTTTATTCACTTTACAAACGGGTCTTCACCAAACAGCTCCCAGTTTATCATATTCATTTACATAAAAAACTATCTGAATTGTCAATTATACAGTACCCTATATGTTCAACAAGTGTCCTCAGAGTCCACAATATATAGGTTTTAGACAACTTTACATTTTTATCTTCCCAAACTGATACTGGCCAGAAATGGTAGGTATTGGTAGATGTGCAATATACTATGGCAGTTTTTTGTTGACTTTTTGGCCGCTAAGGAATGGCTAGGGGACTACTGCAGGATATGCCAGGCATTAGTATAGAGTGACACCACTGCTGAGTCATAATAGTTTGTGACACAGTCCCCTGGGCAGACTAAGATGACACTGATTCTATAGGCATGACCTAAGGTAAGCCTGTTGACTGGAATGAGCTTGTTGTCACCGTGGCTACACATACGCTGATTGGGCATGTGCTCTTTGGAATGCAGTTCTGAGATGGCAGAGGTGTATGTGTGTGTGTGTGTGTGTGGGTGGGGGGGGTTGTGACAATGTTCTATTTTGGCTATGGGATGGCAACAGGTGATCTGTGGCAGGATCGATGAATAGATCGAGCCATTGCTGAAATTGGCATGTTAAAGACAGACTTGTATTGGCACTAAATGTATGGTTGTTTACTGAATGAAGGTGAATTAATACATGTTTATGTTAATGAAAATAGCCTATCTATTTACCGAAGGTATTGGAGACGGCTAGTTATGTATATAAAAAAGAGGCAGACACTTGTAGAATATATGCCAAGGCACATTGAAGCTGTTCTGGTTTGTGGTGTCCCYACGCCCTATTAAGACACTTTATGTTCTGGTTTCTTTTATTTTGGAAGTTACCTTASCWGSTAAGGTAACTTCCAAAATAAAAGAAACCAGAACATAAAGTGTCTTAATAGGGCGTTGGGACACCACAAACCAGAACAGCTTCAATGTGCCTTGGCATATATTCTACAAGTGTCTGGAACTCTATTGGAGGGATGTGACACCATTCTTCCACCCAAAAAATTATATCATTTTGTGTTTTGTGTTTTGTCTCAGGCGCCGCTCCAGAATCTCCCATACGTGTTTAATTGGCTTGAGATCTGGTGACTTAGACGGCCATGGCATATGGCTTACATAGTTTTCATGCTCATTAAACCATTCAATGACAATTCGTGACCTGTGGATGGGGGCATTGTCATCCTATGGGGGCATAGCCATGGCAGCCAAAATAACGGCTTGCCCATAATTTTTTGTATATGACCCTAAGCATGATGGGATGGTAATTGCATAATTAACTCAGGAACCACGCGTGTGGAACCACCTGCATTCAATTTACTTTGTATCCCTCATTTACTCAAGTGTTTCCATTATTTTGGCAGGTACCTGTATGTTCCAAAAGCGACACTGCACTCTACTGGACAAATTCTAACAAAACATTTGGAAACTGGTTAGAACTTGCAAAATACAGCATAATAATCATCATCAAAATAAAAATCAATAAAGCACTTTTTGAAGATCTATAGAGGCATCATTCATAAGTTAATATAAAGTCAAAGTCTATGTATAGCAAAAACTAAAAGTGAATTCTCACAATGTGATGATGAGTGTTGGCAAGGCCTCAAGATGATGATGCTCCCATTGGAGCGTTTGTTACGCTGATCCCAGATCTGTTTGTACTGTTTGGCATGCCAATGACTAGAAGAGTTGGCAAGACAGAACAAATAGATCTGGGACCAGGCATATAGTTAGTATCTCATCAAACTGTAATACTGATAGCTGCATTTTGCAGCCTTTGACGGTTCAAAATAATACCATGGCTGGTAACATGACTACCTACGTTGTTGTTCCAAACCCACCAAAAGGGGCCCACTGCACATTATCTGAGTAAGGTAAGGAGCATCAACAGAGGGAGTGGGTTTGGAAACTCAAAATATCTACTTCTATGGCAGTGTTTACACAGGCTGCCCAATTATTGGCAAAAGATCTGATCTGATTGGTCAAAAGACCAATTGGTGGTAAAAAAAAGATCATAAATGGTATGCCTGTGACAATATAGCCCAAGTCCCATGACTGAGTCAGTGTTATAAATCACTGCATGTGTGATGGTTTGAAACCCAGGTCTCCTGCACATCACAAGACCGTGTTAGCCCTTTGAGCCAAAGCCTTGGCATTCATTTTGGGGACAAGTCTTCAAGTCTCAGGCAAGTCAAAACTTCCCTTGCCAACTCAGCTATATCGGTAGATTGATATATGGGACTTGCGCCCTCTCTCTTTCATTAACATATGACATTGTTTACAGTTCATATGTTCCCCTTTTTCATTGCTCCAGGAGATTCCATCCCTCCTTAAAATAGTTCAGACAAATACCAGAGGATAAATTCTTGAACTGAAATTGTGTACCCTCATCCCTCGTGTGACGATATAAGAGGGAAAGAGGAAGTTATCGAGCAATTGGTGTAAGAAGTTGCATTTCAGGACTGGTGTGTGTACTGTATACTGCAATTGGGCAGGGGTTACAGGGTGGAGAGGAGAGGAGAGAAGGAGAGGGGGGTACACACATATTCCTGGCCCTCAATCAGACCAAAAAATAGACACTCCTCCTGAAGCCTGAGCCCCCGTCGGCCAGGTAACCCAAAACCCGAGTAGGGGAGTTAGCGTGGGATATGGGGGAGAGGAACAATGTGGCTCTTTGTGTGGAGCTAGGCAGAGAAAACAAACCGTTTCCCCAGGAAAGAGATCAGGTTCAGGCTCCATCTGAGAAGACCACACAAGGCTGATGATTGGAGCCTAGTAGCCTACCGTCTAGTGTAGAGCCACTGAATAGGGTTGAGGAGTGGGCTCTGATAGGCTCATGGAGTATGGCAGAGATCAAAGAGGGAGGTATCTCTGAAGTCCAAAGATGCTGTGAATATACTGGAAGTCCACATCTTGGGCTGCTTCCCCCATTGGACTGCTTCCTTGATTGGCACCTCGTGGTCAGAAGAAGGGCGGGGCCAATCTCCCTGGTGGCTGATTGATTGGCTGAAGAATGGATTGGAGAGAGGGCGTTGGTTCTGGTGATGTCCATAAGAGGGCAGGGCACTGGATCTGGTACCGCTGTACAGTGTAAAACAGTAAAGCAGTTCATCACATACAGAGAGAGAGAGCGAGAGACGGAGAAAGAGAGAGAGCGAAAGAAAGAAATACAAGGAGAGAGAGAGGGAAGAGAGAGACACGGAGAGGGAGAGAGTGAAAGAGAGACAGAGAGAAAAAGAGAGAGCGAGACAAAGGGGGATGAGAGAGAGAGAAAGAGATTTGAATTGTATTTCCATTTACATCTATACCATACTCTTAGATCTGCCTTCCTATTCTGTCAATCCTCCCTTCCTTAATCCACCCACTCAACATAAACACTGTGAGAATGAGGCTTTTAGATATGTCAACACCCAGATAACTGTCACATAGGTTATTATCAAACCAAGAACATCTGTGCTGAACACACACTCACACATGCACAGACGGATGCACACGCACACGGACACACACACACACACACAACCACCACACAACCGACACACACACACACACACACACACACACACACACACACACACACACACACACACACACACACACACCAGGGGCCAAGAAGCCATGGCTCTGTACTCTCTAACTCTCTATTCCCCTTGTCCCTCTCTGTTTAAGTTTCAAACGCTCTGCAAATACCCATGTGGAGGGATCTAGTTACACGTGGCAATAAAATAGCCCAAATAAAGGCAGGGAAAACTGAGACGAAACCGGCCTATTTTCTGAGGTGAAATCCTCCAGTTGGCCTGTTGATTTTGTCAGAGCTAAAAGACTTAAAAGTTTTTTTAAAGAAACTTTTAGTAGCGAACACAATGGAAGTGGACAGCCATATTAACCTCTGCACTGAGAGTTACTAAGCTAAAGTCAGCCGACTGTGAACGCAGACCGGGTCCCATTACACATAAGCGCTCGCGACATATGCAAACACACACACACGTTACTATACACACCCTCAGCACACACATATACTGTATACACACGCTCACACATACGTGCGCGCACACACACACACACATTTGTTTTACTATCCTTTTGGGGACCCAAAAAACTATTCCCATTCAATATCCTGTTTTCCCTAACCTTAATCCTTAACAACCTAACCCTAACCTTAACCCCTAACTCCTAACCAGTGCTTAACTGGTAAATTTGGAGGTGCCGGAACAAAAAGTTAGCGCGAGAGAGGGGTGACCTGGGGAGCTTTGAGGTACCGGAACACATGAGAAAGAAAAAATATTCTTTATAATAAAGTATTCCATGCATATCATCACATTTCCACTGTGACATAGAGCAATATAGTAGAGGCACTTACAGAAGTTCCACACATGGGAAACATTTTTTCTAGCCTAGGGTCCGGGAAATGTTTGYCCTTGTATAAACGCATTTCATCCAATTCTACGTCATTTTACATTACTGGAGAATTTGGCAAAATATTTTTTTATGCGGCGTTTGTAACAAATCGCACTCTCCTTGCGTTGTGTTTTGTCCAAATAAATCACATCAGCCAGTGTTCCCAGTTGAGCATCATTTATTTCTGCTGCTGTTGTTAAATGGGAAACAGCACGTTAGTTGTGCAGGGCTTAACGGTATTGATGGCTGTCGATGGCAAAATCCCTTGCATCACATTTTCATAGACCAGACCTGACGTTCGCGATCTCCCCCTATCTGCAAGCGGGGCCAATCACAACACACCTTATTGTCATCAGCGTTGAACTAACCAATAAGAATGCTTGATCATTAAATACACCTTTCTTTAGAGGCAAGTGGAAACATAACCAACTCTGTTACACCTTCAAAACAACTCGGAACTGAGAACTGGGAAATATTTGACTTCCGACTTCAGTGCGTTCAAGACAACTGTAAAATTCGGGAAAYAATTTGCCCCGACTGGGAAAATTAGTTTGGAACGGTCTTCCAACTCGGAATTCCAAGTGGAACTCTGGCCTCTTTCTAGAGCTCCGACCTGAAGATTACTGACGCCATGATTCAACCTCGTTTTGTTCAGAGTTCCCAGTGTTCTTGAAAGCACTATAATACTGCATAAATGATTGAAATGACAGGCTACTTTGACACTGACTTACTGATAATCTAAGATCAATGAAAACGACCTTATCTTGAATCCACCAATAGCCTAGGCATTGGTGTGTGGAGACATATTGTATGCTACAATATGAGGAGGAAATTATAGTCCTAAAAAGGCTTTCCAGTTTCACTGAGTCACCCAATGACGCACAGCTCACTTGCTGGTGATGGCATATGCGCTAGTGCCTAAAG
The DNA here is from genome assembly GCF_002910315.2 of Salvelinus sp. IW2-2015. Classification (NCBI taxonomy): domain Eukaryota; kingdom Metazoa; phylum Chordata; class Actinopteri; order Salmoniformes; family Salmonidae; genus Salvelinus; species Salvelinus sp. IW2-2015. The sequence continues at coordinate 23,233,704 of NC_036854.1, read as the reverse complement.
CCCCCCCCCCCCRCRCRCCCTTGTTCAACAATATTTGGATGTTGATKAAATATTTTGGCAGCCTACAGCTGGTTATATTCTTCTTTTCAGCAGGAGCCATGTGCTTTACAACCTGTGTTTTCCCGCGATTGTAGACTATTTAAAATATTGCGAAAGGCCAGTTTTGTCTGCGTGCTGTTTGTTCACTGACAGATTTGCCACACGTTCCCAACTGTAGGCTATGCCTTGTTATTGGGCTACACTCCACAGCTAGGCTATTTTAAAAAGAAGCTATTTATCCCCTGTGGCTTAATTTGAGGCTTTCTCATTGTGTAGCAGTGGCGTGTATTCATGGATGCCAAGGGAAGCCAGGCTTACCCGAAAAATTGACCAATAAAACAAACCTATATATATAAAAGAATTGATCTTTTGTCTTTTTGTGTTTCATAATTTTCCTTCAATTCGCAAGAAGCTGAATGTATCTCACAGGAGTAAGCATCCGAGCGTGTGAAACAGCGCCCCTCTGTCTCTCTACGTGTATCTCTAAGTATCTATCTGATTCTGTCTGGTCCAAACAAGTATGACATTGTTGTCGCCCGTAGCATTGAAGGCAAGGGAAGCCAGCGAGCATCTGGCCTCCCTTGATAAAAAAAAGTATAAAAAATGTGGCAATCAGCGTCAAACTAAACTGAGCCAGCTTAACTGTAAATGGTCCTGGCGCAACAAAAAAAGTGTTACGGGAAGCCAGCTGTGATTTTGGAGCATATGGTATTGACAGAAAAACTTGAATTGTTGCATCTCGTTGTGTTCTTGTCCTCCGGTGGCTAGCTAGCTAGCTAAAATTGGCCCTTTCCTAAATTAACCATGGATGGAGATAGGGATTTGGACATGAGGTTTTACTTAATTCTCCGTACTGACCAATGATTATAATGGCTATTCTGATCCAACCATTAATTCATACATTGTTGTGCCACTGGCCTGAGAGGATGGAAGTTCAATATGTAGCTAAATGTTGAAGGCTAATGTTAACTAAGGTTGCCAATGAATGGAAGTTAGGCTAGCGAACAAGCATTTTAGCCAGGTAACCTAGGACAACAACAAATACAAACGTGTACTGTATGACAGAGTGACAGACCGTTTCGTCAACATGAATGGATGACATTGTTGTTTCTCCACAAGTAGGGTGAGTCAAAAGGTTTATCTAATTGCACGAACGCGCACACAGTTCACACACACACACACACACACACACACACACAACACACACACACACACACACACACACACACACACACACACACACACACACACACACACGCACACACACACACACACACACACCAACACCAAAAGAAAATCAGAACCATGAAAAGCCACATCATATTTAGCTGATGTTGATTGGACTAAATCGTTTTTGGTATCTTTTAGTTTTCACTGTATTAGACAAAAGAAGAGGTGATTTGATGATGTTGAAATGTTGAAGTTGAAATTGTGCTSGAATAGTGGAGGCAGCTCCTGTTTTCTTTGTGACTTGTGGTAACTCTCTGTGGCTCTAAATCAATATTTGTTTAGTGGTCTGAAAATGCCAGAAACATTAACTTGACTTGGCCATGCTGTAGGCAATGTAACTGTCTGTTACTGTACATGCCATATGCTTTGTGGACTTCACTGGACAGAGGTTGCTATCCGGTGATAAAACAAAGGTGTGGTTAAATTTATTCTGCCACTGTGTCTTCTTATTGTCTGGGCCTTTAGGTCTCTATATCACGTTCGCCAGGCATATGAATTAACAGGTTATAGAGCAAATAACCCAATTATCACATCACATAGGTTGTAATATAGCTGGCTTCCCCAGTGATTTTACCTACTGTGGTGTAGTAGTTATTTCATTTATTTCTGAACAGACAGCAGTAACTCTATAACTTTGGCAAATTTATATCAATTTATCAGGCTCCTCCAGAACCCTTTCCTCTATAAGGAAATCAATTATAAAGTGCAATGCTGGAGAGAAGAGAGCTGCAGGCTCTATTAGAGCAGAGAGAGGGAGAGCGATCATAGAAAGTGAATCTCATTCTAGTTCTGTGATAGACAATAATTTGTCATGCCACGAGATGTACCAGATCCAGCCAAATAGGTTACGGTTCAAATTAAGCACTGCTCCTAACCCTAACTCCTAACCTTAGTTGTAACCCTAACCCTAATTGTCAATCTAACCTAACCACTAAGCATAAAATGGTATATTTTCTTGTGTGGACTGGGGAAACTTCCACTTGTCCGAATTTTCCTTGTTTTACTATCCTTGTGAGGACTTGTGGTCCCCACAAAGATAGTAAAACCAAAAACACACACACAAACACACACACAGGCTCCCCTTACACAGAACACCATGCAATAAATCCGCCTGCGCAACGCTGGCAACACTCTGTGATTTTCATGTGTATTGGTTACTAAGGAGACCGGTGGACCACGTGAAACCACAACAAATGACAAAGGGTGAAGCGGGGACRTCTCTGAAAGAGGATGGCTTAATACTTCTGGCACATGGCTTTTGGGAAAATACGATAAACAGTTATTGGGTTATGTGTCGCTCTCTGCCAATAGCCATCTTTTTCACTTTCAGACACAATTATTAAGATGACCCTTGACCTTTTGAGTTTTTCGAAATGGGAGGGGAGAAGCGAGGAAGTCGAGGTAACTGGAAATCAAAACCTTCTCTGTCATCATGTGTACATTAAGCCCAGGATGTAAAACGGAAAGATAAGCACATAATCACACGGCTCTGGGTAGCAAAAGGACCATTTGAATGAACAATTAGAAAAGGGTAAACTGGAGACGGATCTGATTTGTCGAAAGTAAGGAYGGTTCCAATCTGATTGGTCGTTAGGGTTTTGAATGTACTTTATGTCTTCCATAGAACATCTGGTTGGCAGGAAGAAGCTGTGAAGTGAGAGAAGGGAATAAGAGAGGAGAGGAAAGGAAAAGAGAGAGGAGAGATAGTAGAGAAATGGAGAGAAGAGAAAGAGAGGAGAGGAGAGAAAAGGGGAGAGAAGGTGGAGAAGAGGAGAGGACGGGAGTGTAGAAGGAGAGGATAAGAAAGAATAGGGGAGATGAGGAGAGAAGAGAACGCCAATAAACGCTACTAAATGAGACTAGAAGAGATGATTGCGCACCACTAAACTCCTACACGGGAGTGAGACCGAGCGACGGCGCCAGGGCCAGTATTGCATGTCAGTGTCGTTGTGACACACGTAACCGGATCATTCCGGTTCTGCTGCTCAGTTTTCTAATGAAGCCCCAGAGCTCTATCACTGAGGGCTGGCTCTCATTTTCAATCACAGCACACACACACACACACACAACACACACACACACCACACACACACACACACACACACACACACACACACACCCACACACACACACACACACACACAACCCCAAAAACCACACACACACACACACACACACACACACACACAGACAGACATAGGCTCTCATATTCACAGCGCCTTCGAGTCTGCTGATCGCCACCGTCTCCAAGGTAACGCCAGAAAGAGGGCTGGATTGGAAGAGTGGTGGTTCATGGGAGAAAAGAATATCACACAGTGTGGAACTTTGGCAGTACTCAATCCTTTGGGTGAGCTGCTCGATCACCCTTGATCAATCGACCTCACCCACGGACACTGTGATTAATGGGGGCTGAGCTAGAGCGGTGTTTGTGAGACAAGGGTGGATCCCGAAGGGACTTGGGCCGGGTCTCTTTACAAAAATGTCCGCAGACTCTGAAAGGTTTGAGCTACAAACTATTCAAATAAAGCTGAGATTCTCACAAACACGCACATGTGACATGTGCTGCTCTATGACACTCGATGACTCTCACAAGCTACACAAGAGTCACTAGAAAGTAAGTGGTTCTTCTATATAGAAGATCATAGGAAATCCCAGGACAGTGTCTATAATACTATAAGCTCACATATTTTCTGTCACAAACTCCACACAGTTGTCAATGACTAGTAGGATGTTCATTTCCCACTGAGCAAACCATTTCTGTACTTACAGCATTCATATAAATTCATTTCTCTCATGTTTTTGCTTTGGCGGACCTTGTTTTTTTAAATTTCATTTGTCAAACAAACTGTTTTCTGTTCTACTTGTAGCCCTGGTTGTCCTGKAAAGAAAATGGTGAAACAATTAATTGTGAGGCTAAATATAAATGCTGAACAATCGGATAAATGAAGGTCAGATAAATTAAAAGCCGATTTTTTTTGCTGGGGTCTCGGGACTGATAGGGTTAATGAGTGCTTGTTTCCTTTGAAATGTGGTTTGTTTGAACAGACTAATATGAATAGCTTTGTATGAGTTCAAAAAACATTGCATGTTACCTTCACCCTGGTGGTGCAGTGGTCTAATACCGTGAGTAAAGTAAGAGAAGAGCATAGGCTTGAATCTCACTGATGCCGTGCTACAATAAAAGTTCTGATCAGAACCTCTCTGCAACCTAAACATGTACACAGAACAGGTGAAACTTTCTCCGAATGTCTTAAAAACCTGGTGCAATGGAGCCAATGGGATATTCCCAAAAGCACACATGCGCGCACACACACTGTTACACAATATGCGCATGGCCACGAAACAGAAGGGCGCCAAAGAGAGAGAATCCCAGTAACTTGGCACTCCCCACAGCTCTAGGATTACAGCTAGGCCAGGGGAAGGAGCAGAGAAGAGAGACAGTGAGAGTCACTTTGAAAAGAGGTCACCTCACCATGCAGGGCCTGTTACAGTGACAACGCTTTGTTTGGATGTTGGACTGTTTTATATGGGGATCTGTCAGGGCACGCGAGTGTGTGTGTGTGTGTGTGTTTGATTGTTGGTGATAGATATAAACAGTTAATTGTATACCTTCTTCTAAGGTTATTTCATCTATATGGAAGTTCCTTCATATAATCTTCACCTGTATTACATCTTTCTCATTCAGAGTCCTCTAGGTATCCTAACATCTCCATGACCCCCCCCCCCCCCCAAAAAAAACATATGTTACAGTGCCCCAAAAGCCTGTGTAACAAGCAACACCCACCTCTCTCTTCTACTTGTTCTGATCTCTGATGCGGAGGCACCGTCTCTTCTGAGCAGGCTCCATGTCCCCAGGTCCAGCCACACTCGGTGGGCTCCAGAGGGCGCCCTTGTCCCTGAGCTTGGGCAGAAGGAGTGTGGTGTGGGTGGTGGCTGGGGAACTGCCCGTCCTGGTGGGTGTAGGGGTGGGGTTGGGCAGGGCATAGGCGTGGTCCTCATCGAGGATGTGGGGGTCTTTAGGGTTGCCACTGGGCGAGGGCTCCTCTGACTGGCTGGTGGGGAGGGGAGGGAACTGGCCCTGGTCCCTCCCCTGGACCTGGCCATTGGAGCAGCTGTTCTCTTTGACCGCCTCCAGCTCGCTGAGGACAGAGTCAGGGCCAAGGAGCGTGGCCTCTCTCTGGGACTGGGAGGAGTCTGGGCTGGGAGGAGGTTCGGGGGATGATGACGGTGTTGTTTGGTTGGGGACGTCTGGGGGTGTTGAGGGGGAGGGGGTGGCGGTATCGCAAGGAGGGCTGCTGCATTCCCCTCTGGGAGTTGGTGGGGTGTCTGAGGGGGGTCGTATGTTAGGGCTCTGGGGGTAGGCGGTGTTGTGCAGAGGAGGGGGTGACTGGGTTAGTGGAGGGGTGGGTTTGATAATGTCATGGTGGTGGTTGTGGTGGTCTACTCTGGTATCCACTACCCTGGTGCTTTGCCCCGCTCTGGACTCCTGTTTACCCGACATGTCCACCATTTCGTGGGGGTTGAGCTCCAGCTTGACCGGGGTCCTCTGGAGCACTCTATGAATGAGCTGTCTCTCTGGCTGCTGCTGCTGGCCCAGCTTAAAGTCTAACAGTGCCTCAATCACTGAGGTGGAAGAAGGGGAAGCATCGTAGCAAGCCCTGGGGGAGGACGCTGCACTGTGGGGGGTTGACATGGGCGACGGAGCCTGCCTCTCAGATTTAACCCAATCTGTGATATCCCTTTTGGGGTGGTCGGAGGGCGACGGGAGACCCTGGTTGGTGGTTCTACTTAATCTGTTTGGCACAGAGCTCCCGGGTGAGGGCAGTTTGACACCACTGGAGCATCTCCTCTCCATCCCATCTGGCACTGGCTGGATAACCCCACTGGGGGAGATCCCTTGGGGGTCTGAGGGGGAAGCCTGAGGGGGGATGGGTATGGGGATAGGGATGGGGATGGGGATGGGGACGGGGATGGGTACAATAATGGGGTAGGGAACCAGGACCATGGGCTGAGGGAAGAAGGGGCCTAGGGACGGCCATCTCCCGAAGTTCATCATAGGGGGCATGGGCACAGGGCCACGGGGCCCCATCATTGGCGGGGAGTGCAGGCCGGGGAAGTAGGCCCCCGGGTATGGGTGCATTCTAGGTGGGTGCATGGAGGAGGCCGAGGGGGGCTGGAGGTGGGGGGGGTGGGGGGAGGGAGGGGTGGAGGGGGGGGGGGGGCGGGGAGGGGGGCCAGGGTGGCACCTGTGGGGATTGGCGAGGGGGCTCGTCAGGCCTTGGGCGTGGAGGGGGGGCCGGATGAAGGGCAGCGGGATCTGAGGAATTGCCTGGTGGTGCTGGTGGTGCTCCATGGGGGGGTGAGGAGGAGGAGGGTGGACGGGGTGGTGGTTTGCCACCTCTGGGGGTGGCAACGGTGGCAGGACATGTCTCTCCAGGTGTCTCAGCCCAGAGACGGGGACCTTGGAGGACGAGGACGACGCCTCAGATGGTGACACAGTCCTTGGCGCCGCTGTACTGTGGATCGGCATGAGCCCTTTGGGTGACCTGGTCCTCCCCCGAACGACCCCCGCGCCATTGTTCCACGATTCGGGGGTCAGGAGTTTCTGGTTCTGACCCCCTCCGCTGGACTCAGTTCTCCCATCCTGGGTGGGTCTTCCTGGGCCTGGGCTGGAGCTGGTGAGAGCTGCCCTGGCCTCTCTGTAGAACACGTCCATCTTGTACTGGTTCAAGCACTTGCTACTGCAGAACTGGAGCCGTTCTGCGCCTGCGCCGAAGTCCAGGTACTCTTTGGTGTGGCGGACGTGTTTGCACCAGTCGCACACCTGCGGTACAGGCGAGAGTGACTGTGGAGAATTACTAAAGTGCCACGTGAAAAGGGAAAACCAATTATTTGAATGTGGAATGTACTGTATAACATTATTTGAATAGAGTGGTTTTGTTTATCCATCTCCAAATTCCTAAAAGGCTCTTAATTGTTTCCGCACAAAAACATTTAATCCGTCTATAATGGACAAGGAGTGACTTCAACATTTGGGATGAATTCTCCATGTAAGGCAATCTTCCCTATTTAGCATGTGTTCAATTTCATGGTCAAATCATATTAAATTCATTGTGTTCTTTTTTAATGATTTGGGCATTAAATGTAATATATTCTAAACACGAGAGATGAATTTGCATGGGGAATTGGTCCCAAAATGCTAATGTGGCTAATTGTTGGCTATGACTACTTTAACAAAACCTAATGTGGATTGCAGCCTCTCCTTGTCCATAGCCTATTTTAAGGTAACAAATATCTATATATGGAAAACAGCTGAACTATCAATTTAAGGGGTGGTTTCCCACTCACAGATTAAGCCTACTCCTATTCTAAGGCTTAATCTGTGTCCTGGATACTGCCCCTAAGTGTTTTGAAGTAGCAGTATACCTCTTAAAGACAAACATGCTTGACTTCATTAGTACACTTTGAGCAAAAACATTTTTAGTAATTTTTGTATTTCCATGATGTGGATTGTGTTCTGTTCTTACTCTGGCCCCACCGCTGTTCATCTTCATCACCACTCGAGGTGAGTCGTCAGCATGGGTGTGTTGGGGGGATTGCTCACCTCCGTTGAGATCCTCATCCCGGGCCTGACGGACGGGGGCAAAGCCACATCATTATACACTTATAACAAACTATCAACAGCTCGGTCATGTTCTTCGGCACCAAACAAACGGACTGATTTGTCAAATAAGAAACACTCCTTGTTTTTTTTATCTCCGTTGCGAAATGTTTTAAAACGTTGTGAACACGTCCCAGGATTGAGTTAAAGTTGTTTTAGAGTACAGCCTGGATTCAGTTGAACCCCTATGGGATTTAAGCACCAAGCTTTGATGAGGTAGCATTTGCTTTAAGTCATCATGGATGGCTCTCGTGGTCATTAAAGCAAATTTACATAACCAATTCCAAAATAAACACTGCAAGATCCGCCTCGTCATAGGGGTTCAATGTAACAGAGTACATTGACCTGTGGGCTTTGAGGTCACTGAAACAAAGGGAACGTTTTGGAAAGTCTTGATAAGATAAAGTAGATGACAAACATAAAACCCTTATATTATTGTCAATGGTCCGGCTGTATTAATATTGGACATTCCTCCCGATTCATGTAAGCTGATCCTGTGTGGATCTGCAAGCAGTGAGCACCCCCCTTCACTGTGACCCACTGAGTCGTGTTGAGTTACGAAACATGAGGCAGCTGCAGGTAAGGTATGCGCTGAAAGTGGATACCTTGCCCCTAGGCCCCCTGCCCTTCTTCCTCAGTGAGACAAGCAGGGACAAGCCAATGGCCACGGTTCCATCCCCACCTCCACCAACCCAAAAAATTGAGGGTTTGTTGCAGCCTGGTAGGTAGGCAGCAGACAATTCCCTCTTTCCCCCCTGTCAGTTGTTCGGTGACTATAACCTAGCGCTGCATAAACAACAGAAATGTTGAATGGGGATAGCCTTGCCTGACACCCCCATGCCTCTAAGAGGGGGTATCAATGTCTTGGATGTAGGGTGAAAAATGGTGGTAATGTGTATGGGAGAGAAGTGGTGTATGGACACTACTCCCCTGTCCTCCTGAACCAAGCCGCATTTGTCACTGGCCCTTTCTCCATTAAGGCGAAACTGATACTAAAGGGCTTTATTGAATCCGTATCGCAGAAGTTCAGCATTACAGCATGACTGAAATTTAAAGGCAATGTTCACAAGTTAGCTGAGACTGCATTCCTGGTAAACGATGCATACGAAAATMACCTTTACATTTCTATCACCCAATCTGTAATGCTTCAGCGATAGAGCCCTAACTGTCCTCTGCGAACTTTGACCCCTTCCCCCGCTCCAAACACTGGCCTGTCTATTAGAAACCAGCATGTGTGTGTGGGTCTGTGTGTATTTTATTTGTATTTTATTAGTATCCCCATTAGCTGTTGCGAAAGCAGCAGCTACTCTTCCTGCGGTCCACACAAAACATGAAACATGACATAATACAGAACATTAATGGACAAGAACAGCTCAAGGACAGAACTACATKAATTTAAAAAATTGATGAATACATAAGAATACATACACACAAACTAGCTTTGTCAAATAGGGGAGAGGCGTTGTGCCGTGAGGTGTTGCTTTATCTGTTTATGGAACCAGGTTTGCTGTTCATTTGAGCAATATGAGATGGGACAGTTCCATGCAATAATGTCTCTGATATGTATTTATTTAATTTAACTAGGCAAGTCAGTTAAGAACAAATTATTTTTTCACAATGATGGCCTACCCCGGGCAAACCCTCCCTTAACCCGGACGACGCTGGGCCAATTGTGCGCCACACTATGGGACTCCCGATCACGGCCGGTTGTGACACAGCCCGGGATCGAACCAGGGTCTGTAGTGACACCTCCAGCACTGAGATGCAGTACCTTAGACGGCTGCGCCACTAGGATACAGTATATAATACTGTATGCTTTCTTGAATTTGTTCTGGATTTGGGGATTGTGAAAAGACCCCTGGTGGCATGTATGGTGGGGTAAGTGTGTGTGTCAGAGCTGTGTGTAAGTTTACTATCCAAACAATTTGGGATTTTCAACACATTAATGTTTCTTTTAAAAAGAAGTGATGCAGTCAGTCTCTCCTCAATTCTTAGCCAAGAGAGACAAGCATGCATAGTATTTATATTAGCCCTCTGATTACAATGAAGAGCAAGACGTGCTGCTCTGTTCTGGGCCATATGCAGCTTAACCTTGCAGCACTCGACCACACGACTGGACAGTAATCAAGATAAAACAAAACTAGAGCCTGCAGGACTTGCTTTCTGGAGTGTGGTGTCAAAAAATCTGAGCATATTTTTATTATGGACAGACCTCTCCACATCTTTACAACCATTGAATCTATATATTTTGACCATGACAGTTTACAATCTAAGGTAACACCAAGTAATTTAGTCTCCTCAACTTGTTCAACAGCCACACCATTCATTGCCAGATTCAGCTGAGGTCTAGAACTTAGGGAAGTACTTGTACCACATACAATGCTCTTAGTTTTAGAGATGTTCAGGACCAGTTTATTATTGGCCACCCATTCCAAAACAGACTGCAACTCTTTGTTAATGGTTTCAGTGACTTCATTAGGTGTGGTTGCTGATGTGTATATGAACGAATCATCAGCATACATGGACACACATGCTTTGTTTAACCTCTCTTGGGTAAGGGGCAGTATTTTCACCTCTGGATGAAAAGCGTGCCCAAAGAAAACTGCCTGTTACTCAGGCCCAGAAGCTAGGATATAATTGGTAGATTTGGATAGAAAAACACTCTAAAGTTTCTAAAACTGTTAAAATAATGTCCGTGAGTATAACAGAACTGATATGGCAGGCGAAACCCCGAGAACAAACCATCCAGGGAAAAAGAAATTGAGGTCATAGGATTTTCCAATGGGTTTCTATGGGATACCCTTATTATTAGGAATCTGATTGCAGTTCCTATGGCTTCCACTAGATGTCAACAGTCTTTAGAAATTGTTCGATGTTTTTCTTTTGAGAAATTAAGAAGTTGTCCTATTCATTGTAAGTGTCACTCCAGGTGGACTCTACTGTTTTGGTGCGCGTGAATTGGAGCGCGCTTAACGTTGTTTTTATCCGGTATTAGAAACAGTTTATTCCGTCTTAAATTTGATAGATTATTTATMTTTTAGGGTACCTGAGGTTGGATTAGGAACGTTGTTTGAAATGTTTGGACCAAGTTTACAGGTAACTTATTAGATACTTTGTAGGCATGTTGGGCGAGTTGAAACCGGTGTATTTCTGAATCAAACGTGCCAAATAAATTGACATTTTTGGGACATAAAGAAGGACATTATCAAACAAAAGGACCATTTGTGATGTTTCTGGGACATTTTGGAGTGCCAACAGAAGAAGATCTTCAAAGGTAATGCATTAATTATATCACTATTTCTGACTTTTGTGGCGCACCTGCCTGGTTGAAAAAGGATTTTCATGTGTTTGTATGCGTGGCGCTGTCCTCAGATAATCACATGGTTTGCTTTCGCCATGAAGCCTTTTTGAAATCTGACAGCGGCTGGATTAACAAGAAGTTAAGCTTTATTTTGATGTATAACGCATATATTTTCAAGAATGTTACATATTTGAATTTGGTATTTTTGAATTTCGCGCTCTGCAATTTCACCGGATGTTGGCCAGGTGGGACGTTACTGTCCAACCTGCCCATAAGAAGTTAATGCCAGTGGCAGGTCATTGGTAAAAATAGAAAWGAGTAGAGGGCTTAGGGGGCTGCCCTGCGGTACACCACACGTTACATGTTTGACATTAGAGAAGCTTCCATTAAAGAAAGCCCTCTAAGTTATATTAGACAGCTCTGAATCCATGATATGGCAGAGGTTGAAAAGCCATAACACATATGTTTTCTCAATAACAGGTTATGGTAAATAATATCAAAGGCTGCACTGATATTTAACAGTACAGCTCCCACAATCTTCTTATTACCAATTTCTTTCAACCAARCATGAGTCATTTGTGTCAGTGCAGTACATGTTAAGTGCCCTTCTATATAAGCATGCTGAATTTTTTCCAACAGTTTGTTAAGAGCTGAGGACAACACATTTCCTCTAGGCTCAGATTAAACATATGACAGATAGGAGTGGCTATAGAGTCAGCTACCATCCTCAGTAGCTTTCCACCTGTTTTCAATGCCAGGAGGTTTGTCATTATTGATCGATAACAATCATTTCTCCACCTCTCCCCCACTAACTTTACAAAATTAAAACTTGTAAGGATTTTCTTTCATTATTCGTTTTTTATGCATGAGTATGATGGCTCACTGTTCGTTGTTGGCATTTCCTGCCTATGTTTTCCCACTTTTCCAATGAAATAGTCATTAAAATAATTGGCCACATCAAATGGTTTTGTGATGAATAATGGAGATTTGATGAACAATGGAGTTGAATTTGTCTTTCTGCCCATAATTTCATTTATATCATTGATCTTGGCTTCATAATGAAGTTTTTTCTTCTTTTTGTTGAGTTTAGTCACATAATTTCTCAATTTGCAGAAAGTCAGATGTGCAGCCAGATTTATTTGCCACTCCTTTTGCCCCATCTCTTTCAACCATACAGTTTTTCAATTTCTCATCAATCCATGGAGCTTTAATAGTTCTAACAGTCAGTTCTTAACAGTTGCATGTTTATCAATAATTGAAAGAAGCAATTTCATAAAATTACTCAAGTGCAGTGTCTGGATGCTCCTTATTAATCACATCACAAATATTTTTTACATCATCCACATAATATTTTGTATGATCTCTGATATATTATTTTAGGCCCAGCTTTTGGAACTTTGGCTTTCCTGGATATAGCCTCTATATTGTTATTACTGCATCCAATGGGTATGGATACAGCTCTAGATGTAGAACAAACAAAGAAGAACAAAGTTCTACAGTATTAGTAAAAAGGTGATGAATACATGTGGATGATCTTGTTCCTGTAGTTTTGTAAACACCCTGGTAGGTTGATTAATAACCTGATGAAGACAGCTTGTTTGTCGAAAAGTTGATTATTAGGTTACTAAATTATTGCATCTGAGCCCCTAGAGTGTGTGGCTCTCCTTTTCTTTTTCAAGTGATTAATAACCTGAACCAGATTACAGGCACTGCTCACAGTGAGAAGCTTCCTTTTCAGTGGACAGCTTGATGAAAACAAGTCAATATTCAGGTCCCCAAGAAAGTAGACCTCTCTGCTTACATCATACACTATCAAGCATTTGACACATATTATTTCGATACTGACTGTTAGCACTTGGTGGCCTATAGCAACACCCCAAAAGAAAAGGCTTTAGATGTGCCAAGGGAACCTGCAACCACAACACTTCAATAACACTTGACAAAAAAATCTTCTCTAAGCATTACAGGGATATGGCTCTGAATTTACACAGCAACACCTCCCCCGTAAACATTGCTGTCTATTCTATAGATGTTATATCCTTATATCATTACTGCTGTATCATCAAATGAATTATCCAAATGAGTCTCAGAAATGGCTAATATAAAAATGTTATCTGATGTTAGCAAGTTATTAATTTCATGAACCGTATTTCTAAGGCTACATACAGTGCATTCGGAAAGTATTCAAACTCATTGAACRTTTCCACATTTTCTTACATTACAGCCTTATTCTAAAATGGATTTTTTTTWWWAATTCTTCATCAATCTACACACAATACCCCATAATGACAAAGCGATTACAGGTTTTAAGAAATTTTAGCAAATAGTAAAAAACGGAAAAAATGATTTTACATAAAAATTCAGACCCTTTGCTATTAGACTCGAAATTGAGTTAAGGTGCATCCTGTTTCTATTGATCACCATTGAGGTGTTTCTACAACTTGATTGGAGTCCACCTGTTGTGAACTCAATTGATTGGACATGATTTGGAAAGGCACACACCTGTCTATATAAGGTKCCACAGTTTTAAAAACCCACAGATTAAAAACCAAGCCATGAGTTTGAAGAAATTGTCCGTAGAGCTCCAAGACCGGATTGTGTCAATGCACAGATCTGGGGAAGGTTACAAAAACATTTCTTCAGCAAGAACACAGTAGCCTCCATCATTCTTAAATGTAATAAGTTTGGAACCACCAAGACTCTTCCTAGAGCTGGCCGCCCGGCCAAACTGAGGAATTGGGTTAGAAGGGCCTTGGTCAGGGAGATGACCAAGAACCCAATGGTCACTCTGACAGAGCTCCAGAGCTCCTCTGTGGAGATGGGAGAACCTTCCAGAAGGACAACCATCTCTGCAGCACTCCACCAATCAGGCCTTTATYTTAGAGTGGCCAGACGGAAGCCACTCCTCAGTAAAATGCACATGAAAGCCCACTTGGAGTTTGCCAAAYGGCACCTACAGGACTTTCAGACCATGAGAAACAAGATTCTCTGGATTGAACTTGAAATTCCCAAGATTGAACTCTTTGGCCTGAATGCCAAGCGTCACGTCTGGGGGAAACCTGGCACCATCCCTACGGTGAAGCATGGTGGTGGCAGCATCCTGCTGTGGGTATGTTTTTCAGCGGCAGGGACTGGGAGACTAGTCAGGATCGAGCGAAAGATGACCGGAGCAAAGTACAGAGAGAACCTTGCTGAAAACCTTCTCCAGAGTGCTTAGGATCTCAGACTGGGGTGAAGGTTCACCTTCCAATAGGACAACGGCCCTAAGCACACAGCCAAGACAACGCAGGAGTGGCTTCGGGACAAGTCTCTGAATGTCCTTGAGTGGCCCCGCCAGAGCCCAGACTTGAACCCAATCGAACATCTCTGGAGACACCTGAAAATAGCTGTGCACCGACACTCCTCATCCAACCTGACAGAACTTGAGAGGATCTGCAGGTGTGCCAAACTTGTAGCTTCATACCCAAGAAGACTTGAGGCTGTAATGACCGCCAAAGGTGCTTCAACAAAGTACAGAGTAAAGGGTCTGAATACTTATGTAAAAGTGACACTTCAGACACACTTTTTATAACTTTGCAAAAATGTCTAAAAACCTGTTTTTGCTTTTGCAGTTTTGTCAGACCTAAAATTGTCCATTGACTCCTAGTTGAATCAAGGTTGAATCCCTCACCTTGTTGCGTTTGAAGTAGGCACGTCGGCAGGCGGCGAAGCATTTCTCACTACAGAAGCTCTTCAGCTCGGTGCCCATACAGAGAGAGTAGCGCTTCACCCCCTCCTTCTGACACCACACACACACTATCTGCACATTCTGCACGTCTTCCACTGTGGACAGAGCCAAAGGAGAGAAACATCAACATGCGAAGTGTGATTAATGATGATGATGATGAAGATGACCATGTTAAGAGCATGTGAGTGTTCAATCAACAGCTGTATAAAATAATTGTAGGCTACATATGGTAGTGATGATGATGATGACCTGAAGACTAGGCGTTTAGCTCAGCGGGCTAGCAAGCTTTTATGATGTGCAGGAGACCCGGGTTCTAACCCAGTTGTTCACACAACGTGCTTGTGTGTGTGTGTGCGTGTGTGATGTTTGCCCTACCTGCAGATGGCTTTATAAGGGGGACAATTACGGGAGCGCTCTTATGCTCCTTAGGGCTGGTCAAAGAGGAGGAGCTGGGGAAGGAAGAGGAAGTGGAAGAGGGGACGCTGGATGATTCTCTCTCTCCACTCCTCATGGCCAGTGCAGAGGTGCTGACTTTGCTGTTCAAGCTCTTGGGCTTCGGCACTGAGTTTTCTGGAAGGCACAGGATATGCATGGTCACTTTATGAGAGTCAATTTATGTTCTAACATAGGTATGGAGTGATATAAGTGACAAAATAAAATTATTCTGCATTCAATATCACTCTATATAAACAAATAATGTATATGCAGCCCAAAGGACGCTGACAAAACAAAGTCAACTTTTCATTTTTATTTAACCTTTATTTAACTAGGCAAGCCAGTTAAGAACAAATTCTTAATGACAATGACGGCCTACCAAAAGGCAAAAGATTAAAAATAAAAAATAAATAAAAAGATATATGACAAAACACACATCAAGAGAGACAACACAACACTAGATAAAGAGAGACCGAAGACAACAATAGCACTGAACATTTTAGAAAGAGAAAAATCCAGCCATACAGGTTTACTGTAGGGATAATAAGTGTAACATAAGAATGGTGAATTAAGGAAGGGTGAATTAAGTTGCAAGTATGTCTAGCAAATGTTTAAAGTGATTATATGTCTGGATTGAACAACCTGTATGCTCTGTTATTGGGTTACCCGTGAATTCTGTCTGACCTCTGTTAACTATGCTACCTGTGTTGTAGATACCTGGGCCTTGTTCAGTTGGCAGAAACGTTTTGAAAGGGAGTGAAACGGGAAGATACTACCTGAACTAATGATCTTGGGTCGTGTTCAGTAGGCAGAAATAATTTTGAAACGGTAAGGGGCCACCTGAACTTGTTCAACTAAAACACAYATTTCCACTATCTGTTGCAAAACGTTTTGCTACGATGTGCCCTACTGAACGGGACCCTCGCCTTTTCTCACCTTTAAGGACGGAGACATGCTGCTGGCGTCTCTCTCGGTTGGGGTAATTCCGTATCTCGGTTGCCTCGTTGTCCCTGAGCTCCACCTTGTCATAGCCGTACCAGCCTAGTAGCTCATTCATGGTGCTCTCTGCAAACGTCTAGAGGGAGAAAAGGAAAATAAATCACTGAGCAACATTATAGGTTATGTCAGTCAGGTGACATGGCGGGAGACGGGGCAACTGAAACACTGCATGCTAATGCTAAGCCAATATGAACTTCAGTTTTGAGTGACCTTACATCTGAGGTTTGTGAGTGGAACTTTTTCATCCCACTCTTTAAATGTAACCAGAGCTTCCACTCCCGAATCAATGTGCTGGATTATTTTGACTTCCAGACCAGCCCTGCCTGGATGAAATGAATAGGGGAACACAGAGGCGTACAGTATGACTCTTTTTCCATGATGTATTCCAGTTTGTTTACTCTTGCTAAATCAGAGACGGAAAAGTTTTTCAACCTAATACTATTGTGAAATCTATGAATCATCATTTGTTTATCTCTTTCAATTGAGGGGAAAAAAGAGACACAGAGAAGAAAAAAAGTGTTGGGTTGAGAAGTGAACGTCCAGGCTTTTWATTTTTTTATTAAGACCATGTTTTAAAAAACAGCACAAAGGTCTCGCCCTGTCTCTTCATCCGCCCACCTCTCCGCCTCTGTGGCTTTGGGGGCGAGCGGGGATTGGAGCAGAAACACGATCTGGAATGGGCAGAAATCAGAGAGGGACACCCTACACCGCCTCTAGGTCCCATGGTTCTGGGAAATGACCCGCTCCTCTCCCCTCAACTCTCCCGAGCGTCCAGCACTCTCCAGTCCCTCTCTGTGTGTCCCCTCCCTCCTCTCCCCTGCCCTCTCCTCTCTCTGCCTCTCCTTGGCCCCCTCCGCCCGGCACCTTCCAGCCCTGATACCCGACACTGCACTCTCGGGTTTCAACCTTTTCCAGCGTGGACAGCCTGCCTGTGGGAGTGTTGTACTAGGCCTGTAGTACTGACTGCACATTCTTTTCCCCTGCTTTCCTCACACTGACTGACCTCTGCTCCGGACCAGGGCCTCAAAGAAATGGAGCTCTGTGTGTATGTGTGTTTTTCTGTCTATCGTGGTGGTGTGTGTGTGTGTGTGTGTGTGTGTGTGTGTGTGTGTGTGTGTGTGTGTGTGTGCACACAGAGGTATCATATCCAGCTAAATATGCCTAATGATGATTAGTCAAGTATTTGGTGTCCGTGCTGTGCTACGGTCTGACGTGGAGGGAGTGGGTCAGACTATGGTGTTGAAATAGATCCTTTAGCTGACACAACGCTGGACAGGACCGGACCGGATCAGTCCGCAGACAGAATGCCCCAGAAACAACTGTGTCTGTCTATCTTTTTGTCTGTCCGTCTTTCTTTCTTTCTTTCCCTCCCCTTTCTCTATTTCATAATGCGACCCTTATACAACTGGCCTTCAAGTCCAACAGCCCCAGTTCATTACCGCGCATAACCCAAGGCCTATACTGTAGATCCAGTACAGATCCAATGTCTGAGAATCACAATGTAGTAGTCTGTCAGTGCTGCCTGCCATGGGACTAGCCCAGTCTACATCAATGATTACATCAGGGCAAGTCCTCCTATATTACAATTAAGTGTTGTTTTGTCTCACTATTTTCTCATTAGGCAGAGACAGGCGTCTTTTCTTTCCCCTCCCCGTCTTTTCTTTCCCCTCCCCGTGCTTTACTTCACACAATGTTGTTTTTGTTTCTTCTTGGCAGTTCAGACAAACATCTGCTTTGTGAGAGTGACAAGCCATATCCCAAACCACAGAGAGAGCCCCAGCCAAAGGCAACAACCCAGGGCCGACCCCCAGATCCAGCCCAGATCCAGGCCAGGCTGACTTACATCAAGCACGGATAGCATTTCGCATGTTTTGATTAAAATTAGTTAAGTTGTAATTCTACACCCCTCCCTGCATATCAAAGCTACAATCCAAACCACTCACGCAAAAAGACCACATTTCTTCTCTCACGAAAAGACCAGAATAAAAACCCAAACTCCTTCTTTATTTTTTGTCCTATGGAGGGGGAGCTCATGGATATTCCTTACCTTTTACTCACAAGTCTCAAATGTCCTAAGCGGAGAGTCTCAAGTGACCAGTGTTACTCAGTATGTTTGGCCAAATGCCTTCCATTTTATAAAGTTAGATTGTAATAGACTATCCTACTACAACAAGTACGTGCACAGCCGAAGCGGGGAAGAAGTTATGTGTTCTTGCCGTCTGGCTGGTGACGCACATCTGGAACACCACTGGACATTGCGCGCGGCCACAGCTGGACTGACATGGCGTCACTAAAGAAGGGCTACAATTCCGTGTGCACGATATCAAATAGCCTATTGGATAACATAAGATTGACACTTTAATTAAACACACACTTTTCTATCCCCCCGGAAAAGTACATTTCCCGACAGTTGGTTTAAGGCCAGGTAATCTAATATAGCTGTCTTATTTCACCAATATGGGACTAATGTTACACAATTGTTTTATCACTTTTATTTCGTCAGTATTCAATAATATAATGGCATTAAATTATAAAACAACTTTAAAGGG
Organism: Salvelinus sp. IW2-2015; assembly: GCF_002910315.2. Classification (NCBI taxonomy): domain Eukaryota; kingdom Metazoa; phylum Chordata; class Actinopteri; order Salmoniformes; family Salmonidae; genus Salvelinus; species Salvelinus sp. IW2-2015. Next base: position 23,214,763 of record NC_036854.1, on the reverse strand, counting down.
AGGTGCGCTAATCATTTCACTGAAATAAATCAAAGTTTGCGTCGCTTCTGTGCCTCTTCAACTGTAATTTTTACGCACAGCGCTCTCTCCCACTGTCTCAATAGTCCCAAACTGCCCTTGAAAGAATTCACAAACGGAACAACGAAAAAAGAAAAGCAGCCAAAACACTTCCTCTCACCTTCATCTCTTGGTTGATCTCTCTCTTGACGGGATGCGCAGGTTTCCTACTGCGTTTATTTTCCGGTGGTCTCCCTTTTTCCATCTCTGGCATAGTTCTGACTGGCTCCGTGTCACTTCTTTGGCGGGCTTCACTCGGGTCTAGTCGAGGTGCGGCGTCAGAGAGCGAAAGCTGTCACTCTCGGTGACAGCGGCTGTCATGCCCAGACGTTTGCGTCCGTCATCTGAGGGCTCCTTCCATTGACTCTCCACTGAACATGCGTGTTGGGCGCTGTGGCCTGCTGCTGCCGTGGTACCGCCGCCAACGAACAATCCCCTCGCTCTGTCCCGGAGAGCAAGGAGGGGCTTCCGGGCTGTAACCCAACACCGGGCGCCCACCCCTCAACAGATACATTTCATTAGGAATGCAAGGACTGTGTATTATCTGCGGGGAACACACTACCAACACTGTCTGTTATATTCCAGTCTTTAAATAAATAGATTAAAAGTCAGTTTGGGCAAATGATACCCATACATAATGTTTGTGGCTTTCTCAAATGACATCTGTTCGATCAAAGAGAGAGATAGCGAGAGGACACATAACAGCCTTGGACAGGGACAATGGAAAGTAGCCTGCAACCCACTATTATTTTATTGTCGGTGATACCACACACTTGTTAGTGGCTATGGTCAAGAGGAACACCTACTTGATGTGTCTTATAATGATGTGCCTGCTCTGCTGAAATCCCTATTCAATGAATGTTTAACACGATATTTTCAGGATGGCACAGTTGGACCTGCTAGGGCCTCATTTAGGTGAGACCACATAGGCCTATGCCACTGAGAAGTGTCTTTTTTKTTTTTATTTACCTTTATTTAATGACGGCCTACCCCGGCCAAACACTACCCTAGGCCAAACATTACCCTAACCCAGATGACGCTGGGCCAATTGTGCACCACCCTATGGGACTCCTGATCACACCCAGTTGTGATACAGCCCGGGATCGAACCAGGGTTTTTAGTGACGCCTCTAGCACTGTGATGCAGTGCCTTAGACCTCTSCGCTACTCGGGAGCAACATTTTACGTCTCTAACAACTCTGTGTGTCTGATTTGCTGATCTCCCTCTCTCTCTCTCTCTTTGCATTCCTCTCTCTCTCCCTCACTCTCTGATCTTTATTTACCGTTTTCACTCTCCTCCCTCTGTGACTATATGGACCTCAGACAGACAAACGGACAGACAGGACAAGACAGGAAGAGGGGTGTTACACAACCCCTCTTCCATTTCCCTTCGGCCCCCTCTGCCCTGCTCTGTTTCGAGGAACCCTGGGACCACAGCTCATGTAAACAGAAACCTGATCCCGGTGCGCTGGCTCAGGTTGCGCTCCCCTCGTAGACCCGCTGGCCACTGGTGATACGAGATCCGCCTGGGCTTTGGGAACGGGGCTTATCAGATGCCTTCCAAAAGGCCCCCTCTCTTCCCGTCTCAGAGCACATCTGGTGCRTCTGCAGGGAGCACAGGCAGCGAAGGGAACGTTGTCCCTTGGGTTCCCTCTGTAGGGGACCCAGACCCAAGACTTAAGACGGTATTTATAGGCCTAAAGTTACAATCCCCACATCTGAATCCAATCATAAGAAGGGCAATTTGGTGTACCCTTAATGTATCATTAGTTGCATTACTGTCCATAGAGGGATGATTATAGTGTATTGTCCCTGCCAATTTAGAAAATTATCGAGAACGTTTGTGAGGTACAAACAGGTTCCCCCATAAGTTCACAATGGGCGGTTATATAAGGTCTTTGATTTTGCGATACTTTGACTTGCCACCAGAGGGCGATATTACCKTGTTTTCTGTTGAGGCAAATTGGCTTACCATTTGGATGTTTGTTTAGCCTATGGAGTCACGCTTCGAGCACACCGACAGTGTTTGCATTTCGGTACACCATCATTACATTCATTTACAATGAAACGCTGCATTTCCCTTGCAGCATTGCGTTGCAAAGGCAGTTTCAGTGCGTTCGGTGTGGTGCATACTTTGGATTTATCGACCGTATGCGTCAAACTGTATGCGTAGACGGCTTAYCAGAAAAGGTATCAGAATGTGAATGTTGTACTTTTGTTGCATACATAAAAACCAAAGACGCAGGTAGCCTAATATAATTCACATAGGACCACAAATAGGTTAATTACCAACTGTAGCCAGGAGATGTCACTGTTGGTCAAAAGTAATTTCGCGTTCAGTAAGACACAAGGGTTTGGAACGTCCAGATATAAATATACGATGTAGGCTAGAACAAACATGACTCTGGCATGTAAAATAATCAGCTCTATTCCTGGAATTTCTAACTGCAACATTCGACAATATTTGGCAACTTTATGTGGCTTCATTTGGATGTTAAAATCTGATAATACCTGAATAGAAGTTGGCCCGTGTAGCAGGCCTTTCCATCCAATGGCACCATATAATGGGTTTAATAGCCATATTTTGTTTGGTTGTAGTCCAACGAATGCTTCCGAATTTTGCCTTCCCGCTGATGACACATACTCTAATTAAATCATCTATTAAAATACATGTATGAAATATATACAATCCATGTGGATTTTAACGAGGCATATGTTCAATATAAAAACAAATATGTGTATCACATGCTTTTACAGTAGGCTACATTGTTATTTTGTTTACAGGTTGTTTGTGTATGTGACCAAGTTTCAACGTCACACGTCAGTCATGATGCTGGTATAAAACGTTGGTCCGACTATTTCAGTGATCACATTTTCAGAGGGACTGTGGCTGCGCTTGAAGTTGTGGCCAGATCATGATCAGGATGTCAAAAATGATAGTTGTTCATKTCGGAGTGATTGTCTTCGCCCTATGTTTATCGACACAGGTATGACAAATACATGTATTATTCATATTAATAAGAAAAATACGTTTTTTTWTTTTWATTAAGTAATTCGCTTTTCATTTGCTTGCGGTATTTTTGTGGTAGGCTATTAATTAATTCGAAAGCTTATAATACATTGTTTTTGATTAGGTTTTATATTGCTTCGGTAGACAGGACTTAAAGTAGCCTAATAGCCCAGTAGGGTATTCGTTACTTCTCATCTATAGGCCTAAGCATATAAATTATATAATCTCGGTGTCTTTTCTGCAATTATCCCACATTTCTTTCTTGTATCACTTTGTTATAAAAACACTTAGGCGAATTAATTATTTAAACCCACGCTACACCTGAGTCTTTCCAAGGGTTAGAGTTTATTTCAGTGCCGCGCGCTAAAACGGAACCTGAAACGGGTAGCAAAGACCAACAGTTTGCGCGTCTGCTTTTGGACTATCATTCTCTCTTTGTATGGTGTTACTGGCCAATGTGATACCTGGTTGTAAAAAAATATATACATTTTCCTAATTATTGCCAGTGTATGTCTGTAATTTAAAGGTGCATTGCGTTTTATTTGCTATTTTATTTTTCCATTCCATGGAAATGTGCTTGGCTTGGATAGGCAACTGATATTTGGTCTAATCCAGGAGTTTTCTGTGGGATTTGACATGAAAAGTTGGACTACAAAATTGTAGTGCACAACTTCTGATAATATGTTTCTGAGCTTGTTGAGAGCATGGTTGAACTGTGGTTATTTAGCATACAACCTTCCCACAACTTTCTGGGAATTGTGCAGTATAGTTGCCTGGCTTTGGAACATTCTCAGCACATTTAAGGAACTTGACAACATTCTTTTCTTGGTGTTTCATTACTTTAACAGAACGTTTCCTGAAAGTTCAAACATAGTTACATTAATTTCAATGTTGGTTACGTTCCAGGAACGTTCTCCAACTGTTTGACCATTAGGAATGTTGTCAATGTTAAGAGAACTTTAAGAAACACCTTTCTGTGTGAATTTCAGTACTTKAGCATAGTGTTTCCTCGTGGTTCTATTTAATGTCATCTTCTCAATTGTTCCGAGAACATTAAGATTCCTTTCCATAAAAACCAACATTAGTAACCATCAGAAAACATTCGTAGAATGTAATTTAAAAACATATACATTCCGTTCTCAGCATCCACAAGTCTATCTGCTATCATGTGAAGTTTGTTCAGGTGTTGGCCACTCACACTAACTGGCGCTAGCTCCATCCTGGTGGCGGCATGATCTAATTCCATGGATAGAAAACAGAAGATTATAGGTTATAGAATCTCACTGAGGCTATGTCACAAAAGTGTTTGCATGATCAATGCCTAAGGAAATTACACTTTCATGTGTCCTATCTGTGCTTTGAGGTAAACAAAAAATCACCTAAAATAAGCTAGCAGTGTTAAGTCTTCAAACAATCAGGGAAATTTAAGGAAGTTATTCAAAAACCTGTAAATTCTATTCTGAGTGTTAATAAAACTTTCATGGAACCACAGTAAATTGTTCTCAGAACCTCACTCCAACCTAAAAATAAATGTTCCCAGAACAGYKYATTTTCACTTGTTCTCAGAACATAAACAAAATAAGTTCACTTTTTACTGGTCAGGATAAAAAATGTGAAACCAGAAACATGCATTCCCATAACGTCTAAGGAACCATATGTGCTAGCTGGGATAATTACTTTCCCCAAACCTTAATGGCCATTTCATTGTAATATCTACATCGCAATCCATTGTTTAACACGCTTGGCCTAGAATATCCATGCCACTATAGCTGGTGTTCAACCTATTGTGTGCTAGTTTTTCACAGCCAGCCTCCCGCACCACACATTTCACAAGTCCTCTAGACATTACATCATATTGAAGATGTCCGCTTTGGCTGAAATGTGCTTTGTCATGGATCAATGAGGAATTGTCCCAATTCTGTAGAATTACGTTTGAGTTTCCGCTTAACCAAGCCTCTTCCTGGTTGCCTGCAGGTGGTCTCCCAAAACACAACAGGATCCACATGGGTTAACGCGACCAGTGCGGGCTCCAGCGTCAACTCCACCACCATGGCCACAGACACGTACAGCAGCTCGGCCAACTCCACCTCCCCTACCGGAGCGGGCGTGTCACTGCAGTCCGGCCCCTTCTGTCTCCTGCTCCCCATCGTCATGGCGACCTCCCTCCTGCACCACTACTGTTGAACCCTCGATCCACCGCCCTATTACCACAACCACCACCACTCCCCTCAACCGCACTGAACAGAGACCACTAGGCTTACATCTAAGATTTCGCCCCACCCACTCATTCGCCCAAAAGAAAGAAAATCCTAGTGCTGCCATTTTTCTCCGAAGGGGGGGGTGTAACGTCAGTTGAAGAGGAAGCTGCCACCATCACCCCCCCCCCCTTTTCAAATCACTTATGGAGAATCAAAGGAATGGCACTCTTCAACATGGCTTCCTGCTCCAGCACTATACTCCGCCATCCCTCAAGACCTGCGTTTCCATAGCAACTCCATCAAAAAATCCTGGTTATCAGTCTGTGGCATGCTGGGGGATGTAGGCCTGGAGGACGCAGGTGGTTGTCATGTCACATGTCTCTCAAAATGTGGACCACTTTGGTGTACAGCAGTTCTAATCGTAGTTTTTAATTATACCTAGGAAAATAATCTGAAATGTGTTTTGTATGTGCCCAAAGTGAAGGTTGTGCATAGGAGATTATTAATAAAGAAATTCAAACCTCTTTTAATTAAAATATTTTAAATGGGGTTTTCACGATTTGGTGCTTTTTAGTTTGTGTTATTGGCAATGTACCAGAATATGTTGTATGTGAAGAGAATAACTTTGACACTGGACTTGAGTCTGTATGCGTAGTGATTTCTAAAGATTTTCTGGTCTTTTTCAAGGAGGATATAACTGGCATATCTCCCTTTCAATGCCTGGGTTGGTCATAACAAAATGACTGTACTGTAACCACGTGGGAAAGGATGACACATGTATATTCCCCTTTATAGTTTATATTTTGTATAAATGGCAATGTTAGTTTTTGTTAGCTCTTCCGAATCAATGGTACGGAATAACAATGTACAATAAATTATAATAAATTACATTTTGTGTCCTCCTTGGATTACTGTTTGTTGGTTGATGCTGAACTGGGTCACTGGTTTCAATGAGTTGGTATTTTGAAGAGTCTCTATTTAGGAACCCCTTTTGGAGGGCAAAAGTTCCATGTAGATTCTAACTTCTGTAAACTCTTTTTAATTTCAAACTACCAAATCTTGTTTTAAGACTTCTGGCGTGTTCATTGCTCCAGCCCTCAAACACTCTTCTAGGTCTGTCACCTCTACTTTGATCCATCATCTCTCGCAATCAATCTCGGTCCATTACCTCCTAATGTAGTTTTCTATAGGGGTCCAACAGCAGCAGACAGATTCATTATTGAGCTGCCACTTGGTCTAGACGGCAACTGCTGAGCTGGCTGCATGGGCCTGAGCTAGACTCTGCATTCTATGATGCCCCCTCGATCTCTAGTCCAGTGACACACACTACAAAATCGTTACGACCATGTTCTCTAGATGTCCGTTTTTGACTGGGGTCCTAAGAATGCCGCATATATCACTTTTTAACCCTAGGGCACTGACTTTTTTTATGCACTTGCCAAGAGTTGGAGAGGGTCCCCCAAAGGTATATTATTTACTAATTGATTAGGTAATGAGATGCTTTCCGAAGTCTACCTGTCACGTTCGTCGTCCTCCTCGTCTGAGGAGGAGTAGTTGGAAGGATCGGAGGACCAAAATGCAGCGTGGTATGTGTTCATCATGAATTTAATAAACAGAGAACACTGAACAAACTATACAAAACAATAAACGAACAAGAAGCTATATAAGAAATGTGCTGACACAAGCAACTAACATAGACAATCACCCACAAACCAAAAGACAAAACAGGCTACCTAAATATGGTTCCCAATCAGAGACAACGACTAACACCTGCCTCTGATTGAGAACCATATCAGGCCAAACACAGAAACAGACAAACTAAACATACAACATAGAATGCCCACTCAGATCACACCCTGACCAAACAAAACATAGAAACATACAAAGCAAAATATGGTCAGGGCGTGACACTACCCAACACTGTCTAGTCTTTGCCTCAGTGCTGCATACTCATGAGGACTGCTGCAGAGAATGGGGAAAAAATACTTTCATACTCACAGGGAGGCAGCTTCATGGCTAGAACCATCTTTAAGGCATAGTTCACTTAATGTAGTTTGTTCCAAACAATTGTCCATGTCAGCAGTCAAGTTTTCACGAGAGCACTTTCAGTATGTAACAAAAACTCAGTTTTGCAGTGAACTATCCCTTTAATACAGATATTGTTCTAATATGTAGGCTAATTTTAAAAAGGGACTACAACTACGTCAACAGCCATTTTGTGTCCCAGCAGACAAATACGGATTAACATCCAATTTTCGTTGTTGAATTATACCAAAAAAAGTAACCAAAAGGTCACTGGTTTGAATACCCACGCCGACAAGGTGGAAAATCTGTCTGCGAGGCACATAACCTTCATTTGCTCCAGGGGCGCCATACTATGTACATTTTTGTGCACCTATCTGGTGTCTGACATCTTTATCATGCAAAATGAAGAGATCAGTAGCCTCAGACGAACATGCTACTTGTTTGTCATAGACCAGTGGTAACCAACCGGTCGATCTCCAAGCCATTCCTAGTCTATCACCAAACATTTTTGTAAAAAACAACAAAGCCMTGTGTTACTATTTCTTCTTCATTTGTTTCATGCTGTTGACAATAGGTACACTTGATTCAGCAGCTCTAGCACCAGTGTTACCATTTCATATTTCTAAAGGTAGAACTCCACCTACCAGTTGTTAGGGGTTAAAATTCAAACCAGTGACCTTTCTGTTACTGGCCCAACTCTGAACTGTAAGGCTACCTGCCACCCCCAGGGTTGGGTAGGTTACTTTCTAAACGTAATCCATTACAATTACTAGCTACCCGTCCAAAATTGTAATCAGTAATGTAACTTTTGGATTACCCAGACTAAGTAATGTAATCTGATTACTTTTAGATTACTTTCCCCTTAAGAGGCTTTAGAAGAAGACAAAAATGTATGTTACCAATTGAACCACATCTATTGCAGGATAAATCCATGTTAAAGTTTACATAGCTGGCCATATATGGATGTTCAATTTTACTTAATGGATTGGTTATGTAGGCTTCTTCTAACCAAAACTTTCTACTTCATACGATTAAATTATATCTTTACATTAATATATATAATTTCTAAGTCCAAAAATGGATGTAGCAACTACAGACTGCCCCTTTAAGTCTATCAAAAGTGTACGAGTTTGAGCAGGTGTCCATTAGGCCTACGGATGTATTTTTTTATCAGTATGAATTAGATTGAGCAATAAAAGCCCCACTTTTATTCCATAGGTGTCACGGCCGTCAAAAGAAGTGGACCAAGGTACAGCGTGGTGAGCGTACATATTCCTTTTTATTTGAATGACGCCGACAAAAACAATAAACAATACAAAACGACCGTGAAGCTTAATAAGGCTATAGTGCCACAAACAAAGACAACTTCCCACAATGAAAGGAGGGAAAAAGGGATACCTAAGTATGGTTCCCAATCAGAGACAACGATAGACAGCTGTCCCTGATTGAGAACCATACCCGGCCAAAACATAGAAACACAAAATCATAGAAAACAAAACATAGAATGCCCACCCCAAATCACACCCTGACCAAACCAAATAGAGACATAAAAATGCTCTCTAAGGTCAGGGCGTGACAATAGGATGAGATCCGCACTATGCAGTTGTTGCAAGAGTACATTTTTCACTGGTTGTCCATTGGTTTCAAAAACAATGATTGATAGGCAGTTTAAACTTCTTGAATTGAACCACTATTGGGTCCAACTACACATTTAGATTTGTGAACAGCCACAATCCATAAGGTGCAAATAGCTAAATGAGAGAGCAGCAGTGTGATTCACATCAATGCGCTATGTAGATTCCTCTAATTATAAGTGATATCTCTATCACTGTAGACTACACCACTGCTGTCATCCTTACCTCCAAGCGTTTATTCAAGCTTGATAATCTTTGGATGCCGACAGCAGTCGCAGCATTGGAAGACATAGCTTGGACGGTATCCTACAAAAGTCTATTCTTGCTATTTTCCCGCGATCCATCAAACACATGGTGTGTCATCATACTGGTCTCTGACTTGTGGTCAGACTCACTCAGGTCGAGCCACCTTAAACTTGCGCCTTTTTTTCAATGCTGATTTGAAAGTCATTGAGAAAACAGAAACGTGTCAAAGATTTTTCCCGCAAACACCCTTTCTGAATTTAAAAGTAATCCTCAAAGTAATCATCTACTTTTTCAAAAGTATCTGTAACCTGATTACAATATTTTTGCAGGTAATGTAACGGATTACAGTTAGCGTTTTTTGTAATCCCTTACATGTAATACATTATTCCCCAACCCTGGCCACCCCTATGTAGACACTGGTATGGTGCTGGAGTGGAGATATTAAATATAAGGTTAAAAAAMAGGTGAATTTACCATTTAACAAAGTATTAAAATCCACAAAATTCAARCCTTTTCAACATTATAGACAGGAAACCAATTGCGCACAAATGCCGAAATCTAAAGTATGTTCCCACCACTGTGTTATTTTTTGTGCAACCTGTTGTGCATGCTGTGGAATGACATCTGCAGTGAATAGACTAGTAGAGCGTGAGAACGCAGTAAACTGTCAATGCTACAGTCAGTGGAGAGAGACCATGCAGTGCGGAAGTGCTTCTCAGCAACCCTAAAGCCAGGCTTTACGAGCCATTGACCTGCCTATTGTCTCCCTCCATCCTCTCCCTGCTCTATTAACCCTTCCCTGCCCAGCTTGTCTCGTCCCCCTTGAGATTGCATTACAATTATAGTGCAAATGATCAATGCTGTTCGAGATTCTGCACAGATTATTATAGCAATTGTGAAGATCTTCACAGACCTGACACTTTTGCATGCTATCTTGAACATGCACGCTTTCTGTGATTACGTAAGACATGTATAGTTACTGTAGGCCTACCTCAAAAAGTGGCCATGGATGTGTTACTCAATGTAAGGTTGAATGAATACTATTACGTTAGTTTGTAAGATATTAAATAGTCTAAAGTTAAGGCTGTTTTACAAAAGTAATATTGAATTGTGTTTGGTTGACAACACAAGCAAATATCAACATTAAAAGGATATATAATGCTTGGATAGTTTCATCTGTATTTAATTGGAGATGTGAATCCAACATATCACTTGTTAATTTGTCGATAATTTAGTAGGCTATTTACTCTATTGCAAAAGTGATATTGAAATTGAACGCAACCAATATCAACATTTGAAGGAGATATCTTTTGGCCTATCTTTTGTGCCACTGATGTTGTCTGGTTTTAATTCCAGATTAGCTACAAATTAATAATTGATATGTTGGATTCACGTCTCCATCTCAACCAAGAATCGAAGTTAAAGAATAGGCCTAAATCAAATCAAACCTCATGTGAAGTGCATTTAAAGTTTGATTTGATTTAGTCCTGTTCTTTAATTTGAAGACGTGAATCAAACATATAAATGATTAATTTGTAGACAAACTGGGATTAAAGCCAGATTAAGTCAGTTGCACAGATGGAACTATCCAAGCAGAAGATACATCGCCTTCAAAATGTTGACATTTGGCTGCGTTGACAACCAACCACAATTCAATATCCAGTTTGTCTACCAATGTGTTCGATTCAGATCTCAATCTCAACCAAAAATCTAAATTAAAGAATAGGACTAAATTTAATCTAATCAAACTTTAAATGCACTTTAAAAAATGTTATCAATTGATTTATTCCTATTCTTTAACTTAGATTTTTGGTTGAGGTGGAGAAATGAATCAAACATATTTATGATTAACTTGAAGACTCAATTTGAAATAATTGAATTTGCTCTGTTAAKCCTACCCATTGGAATGACTTCAATAGCAACAGTGAATATATAGATCTCTCAATAAGCATTCTCACGATAGCACATTGGGAGTAGTCAGTGAGAAATGTCAAAGCTAWGCTGGGCTTGGTTAAAACCCTGGATGGGGGACCAAATTAATAGCTGTAGATAGATCAGCGATACGGTAGGAGGTGCTGCCCAGAGAAATTCATTTTCTGATAGTGGAAATAATGTTGAAGCTCTGACGTTTCAAAGGTACAAACTCAACATTTTATACAACGTTTGTGAAGTTTGTCATGTAAAAAAATTGGTTACAATGATGACATGGTTGAACTTCCACCCTCAATTGTTTTTTGTTTTTTAAATCGAATGCATTTTCTATGTAGATTCCACGGAACAATACGTTGACAAATTCAATTACGTTGAAACAGCATTTATTCAACCAGTTTGCGCCCAGTGGGACACCACTTGTGTCCTTAATTTTGTGAATTTCGTTCCATCACACAGACAATTGACGTCAAACATTGATTTTTATAACGTTAGTTTTAACTGTGTCTGCGTCCCCATGTTTGTTTGGTAATCATATACAGAGAGAAAGAGAGAGACATTCCTATCCAAACAGCAACCAGGTGTACCATCCTTCCATCCACATATAGACTCCTATGGGACAGTGTGTATGGACTTGTTTGTGTATGGATGTGTGTGGAGTCCTGGCTGGTATTTTGCATATAGGCACTGGGTTTTGATTGAGGTCCTTCATTTGTGTAAATTATGTTCAGATCTGTAGGAACTAGCTATATACACAGAATAGAGTGAAACAGGAAAGTTATTTCAGATATATTAGCTTCATGTAAACTGGTCTAACAAACATGTTAGCTTGTATCTCTGTCACACACCTGCCCAACACATGACCGGTTGCCTAGCACCCGGAAGCGCCTACATACTCTGTGTTGGTTAGTTCCAGGTAATGGGAGGAGAGGCCCAAGGCTGAGGGATAAAGGCCAATAGGGGTTGAAGAGGTTTTCCAAAGATTAGACAATTACAATGAAGAACAGCTGCTAACTCATGGATGTGCGTCCCATATGGCACCCTATTCCCTGTATAGTGCACTACTTTTGTAGTACTAAAGTAGTGCACAACGCGGGGAATAGGGTTCCATTCGGTAAAGGTCTTCAACTGAAGTAAAAAATAAAAGAGCAACAATAAAATAACAATAAGGAGGCTATATACAGGGGGTACCAGTACCGAGTCAATGTGCGGGGGGTACAGGTTAGTCGAGGTATTTGAGGTTATATGTACATGTAGGTAGGGGTAAAGTGACTATGCATGGATAATAGATAATAGATAATAAACAGCGAGTAGCAGCAGCGTAAAAAAGGTGGGGGGGTCAATGCTGTTCAGCAGTCTTATGGCTTGGGGCTAGAAGCTGTTCAGAAGCCTTTTGCACCTAGACTTGGCGCTCCAGGACCGCTTGCCGTGCAGTAGCAGAGAGAACAGTCTATGACTAGGGTGGCTGGAGTCTTTGGCAATTATTAGGGCCTTCCTATGACACAACGTGGTATAGAGGCCCTGGATGGCAGGAAGCTTGGCCCCAGTGATGTACTGGGCCGTACGCACTACCCTCTGTAGCAACCTGTGGTCGGAGACCGAGCAGTTGCCATAGCAGTTGGTGATGCAACCAGTCAGGATGCTCTCGATGGTGCAGCTGTAGAACTTTTTGAGAATCTGAGGACACATGTCAACTCTTTTCAGTCTCTTGAGGGGAATAGGCGTTGTCGGGCCCTCTTCACGACTGTCTTGGTGTGTTTGGACCATGATAGGTTGTTGGAGAACTTGAAGCTCTCAACCTGCTCCAGTACAGCCCCGTTGATGAGAATGAGAACAACACAAAACAACAATTTTATTCAAAATATTTCCTCTACAGTATCTAAATAGAATCTTGTCATTGTGAAGATAGAATCTCCCCTATTGAATGAATGGTCCCACCGGATACAGTACACACAAAGTACCATTCACGAAGAAATCACCAAACAAACAATGACTTATCAGCACTTCAGATTCTTATCTTCTTGGGTTAGTTTGCTTAAAAAACAAACATATTGTGGCCTAGGTCGCGGGTGGCCTGGGGGGCAGAGGGGAAGACAGAACAATCACTTTCTTTGCTCTGTAACCAATGGACCATTCTGTGATTCAACTGTGTGTGATGATAGAGGTCAGCAGCACTGTAGGGCGACCGACCGACTAAATTCACATTGAAATGTGGGTTATAGATCTGTCATTCTCATTGAAAGCAAGTCTAAGAAAGAGTAGATCTGTTCTATGTGCGATATTGCTGTGCTTACCTTTCTTACCTTTCTTAGTTTTTGCGTCTTTTACTTTCAGTTTTGTACACCAGCTTCAAACAGCTGAAAATACAACATTTTGCGTTACAGAAAATATATTTCACAGCTGTTTAGATGGTACATTGATTCTCTACACTATACGTGCTTGTTTTGTCACATAAACTGAAATTAGCCAAACTATTAGAATTGTAGCAACCAGGAAATGGCGGAGCGATCTTTGCATAGTGCAGCTTTAATGGTGTTGGTTGTTGATACAGTGGAAACGAAAAAGGAAATGTTATCAATTGAAATCATGTTCATTACTAAACTGTTAAGTCCGGTCCACATGACCTTTTTTTAATGTTGTTTAAAGTTGTTAGTGTGACAGGAATTTTGCTGGTCTGACTATATACCCCCTACAGAACTTTATTTTTGATAATCTATTTAGACATTTGMACATTGGTGTGAAACAGGGTTGCATTTGATCACCTTTTCTGTTCTCAATGCATTTTAACGATCTGACTCTGACCATCAAAGCTCTTGGAAAAGGTGTCTAAACAACAAACAAATGTCTGTTCTTTAATATGCAGATGACATTGTATTGATCTCTGAAACTGAAGATGAGCTTCATGAAATGTTAAATATTGTTTTTAACTGACGTGAACAATGGAAACTGAATATGCATGTAGACAAAACTAAGGTAGGACACTATAAAAGCTCAGCAGTACCTAGAACGCCTATTATTTTCTCCCGTGGTCCTGCCACATTAGATGTTGTCAGTGAGTACAAGTATCCGGGCTTGATTATCAATACATTTTTGGATTACAATGTGTCTGTTAAATACATAGCTAACTTTGCGAACCGTGCTAACTTTGCTACGGGTGACCTAGCTTTTAAATGTTTAACTAAACTGTTTGATTCATTGGTGCTACCTATTATTACTTATGCTGCAGGAGTATGGGGGCCGATGATTTTCTACTTGTGCTAATACTGTTTTTAACCATACCTGCAGATTTGACCTTAGTGTGGGTTAATACATGCCAAATGCTGCTATTCAATGCGATGGGCTGTAAAACTATATGGCATGACCAGTGGCTACGTATTTTTTTGATAAATTGCCAGCGATTTTGCAGCATGCCAAATTTAACTTCTATGTAAATGTGTATTTTTAACGGGCTTGCGATGTTGCTACAGCAAAGAAAAATGTGCTATATCATGTCAAAGCCTTTTTTAACTGCATCCATATGACTTAGCTCACTGATACGGTGTATTCTAGAAATTACCGCAGTGCTTCTGATTCAGCACTTTTAGAGAGCAATTAAAGTGGTACTAACTGATAAACAAATCTGAAAGTAACAAACTGCGGACCTACTGCCTTTTTAAATACAATTTTGGGACAGAACCCTACGTACACACTGTTTTATCTAAGCAATATCTAAGCTCTTTTGCAAAAATGTAGATGTGAAGTGGCCCCTCTCGTTGTTGAGACTGGTTGATACACAAACACTCCCCTAGAAAAACGTACTTTTTGTAACGATGGTTCCATTGAAACTGAAAGTCATGCCCTGCTTTACTGTGGGTTATACCAACACCATCTCACAGTTTTACCAATTTGATTCAGAGTTTTGATTCTGATGTTTATCCACGTTTCTCCAAATGTCAAATTTCGAAGTTGCTCTACATGTCAAAATTCAAAGTGTTTTRGACACCCTGTCTCGACTCCTTCTGCTCAGCATCTTTCATTTCTCCAAACGTCCAAGCTAAGGGGTAAGSTTTTTGATAGGGTTCAAAAATGAAGTTTAGGCATTCACTCCAAATGGTTAAATTAAGGATTAAGGTTTAGGATAGGGTTAAAACCAAAAATTGTTAGCGTTTACCACTGGGATAGAACTCAACCTTTGTATCTGAAGTCATGGTTTTCTGGTTCATTAAGAAACCTTAACGTGTGGTGTTTTCGGTTGTTGAGTCAATTAGACCATGCCTATTTCATGCTTATCTTTCAAAAAATGTAAAGTTGTGAGAATATTTTGACAAGTTAGCTGGCTAAAGGCCTTCCCACACTGTATGTTGGATTCAGTCTTTTACGATTATAACATGAAACGTGCAATGTTACCAAATTAAAATCTTGACGTTAACCTGGCCAGATTGTACGATTTGCTTCAGTTTTGTCATCACATTCTGCAATTGGCTTGCGAGGCTACGTTAGCTAAGGTAGGCTACATCAACTGTAGCAATGAATTTGATCCGAGCACGTGCCAGCACCAGCAGTGCAAGCCTGCTGTGCTTATGCGCAAATTAAGTAAGTTCGGAAAAGCTAAAAGTATGCATCTTAGAAATAGTTTTCACATACAAACTTTATATAGCTGAACTCAGAATCAAATAGGCTTCCTCAAACTAACATGGTCGTTGTGGTAGAACTCTTATTTTGATTGGTTATTTTGTCCATTTATCAAAATTCTATCAGGTAGCCCGATTTTAGATGTGTCATGTAGGCTAAACAAGATTATTGGGGAAATTGTTATTCTTGCAAAGCATGTAAATGTTTAAATCAAACCATTATATTAAACTGACTATTCACAATAATCGTATATTTGTGTGCATACTCCTATTGGTCAGTCACCATAATCGTCTCGTAACACCAACTACACTACACGATAAAGCCAATACAATTCTGACACAGAACTTGTTGGAGCCTATGACCACACGTAGTGGTACTTAGTCGGCAGACCCTGTCACACTGAACGAGTCAAGATGTCCGACAATCTAAGAATTTGCCCACAACTTGGAAATTTTGTCTGGGTTTCATAAGACAGAAGGTTACTTAATTAAGGCAAAAACAAAAGGCGGTTGGAGAGGGCATATAACGCTAACATTTAGCAAGGTGTACAACTACTAATTTGCAACTACTTACTACGTTTTTAGCTACTTTGCAACTACTTAGCATGTTAGCTAACCCTTCCCCTAACCCTAACCTTAACCCTTTAGCTAACCCTTCCACTAACCCTAAAACTAACCATAACCCCTAACCCTAACCCCTAGCCTAACTAACATTAGCCAGCTAGATAACGTTAGCCATCTAGCCACCCCTAGCTAATGTTAACCACAACAAATTTGAATTTTTTTACATATTTTATGTTTTGCTAATTCGTAACATATTGTACTAATTGCAATTCATAACATATTGTACGAATTGCAATTCATTACATTTTAAATTAAATGGAGATGGARATCCACAAATGAATGCATACCATACGAAACATATCAAACTAAACGGAGTGTCTTTGATTTGTGTACAGGATAATATGAAATGCTCTGAGACCACGTTGCTGGGACGGCAAAATCGTTGGATAAGGAGGCTAAAATCGTACAGTCTGTGCAGGCCTTAAGTCATTGATCTTGCTTGTAGTATACCCATCCGGCCCCAAGTTTGGTTTGTGTGTGTGCAAACCAAAGCTATTAAAATTAAGAAACATCTTGGTGGATGAAAAACATATCACAGCTCAAAATAACAGCCCTGAAGAAACAAGATGCTCATTAGGTTTTCACTGTGTTTTCCTCTGCGTACACAACAGCCGACTCAGCAGACTTTGGATTTGCATGGATTTACACATTTCCAAGATGTCAGACTCAAAGATCTGCAAAGATCTCCAAGATTCTCTTAGGTTTTCCAAGTTTTCCATTGTGATGATGTGTCACGCCCTGACCGTAGAGATCCTTTTCATGTCTCTATTTTGGTTGGTCAGGGCGTGAGTTTGGGTGGGCATTCTATGTCTGGTGTTCTATGTTGTCTATTTCTTTGTGTTTGGCCGTGTGTGGTTCTCAATCAGAGGCAGCTGTCTATCGTTGTCTCTGATTGAGAACCATATTTAAGTAGCCTGTTTTCCCACTGAGTTGTGGGTGATTATTTTCTGTTTAGTGTTTTTCGTCACCTTACAGGACTGTTCGTTTGTCGTTTTTGTTGTTTTGTTCAGTGTTCAGTTGTTTTATTAAAATAATGAACACTTACCACGCTGCACCTTGGTCCTCCTCTCCTTCTCCCGACGACATTCGTGACATGATGACCTAACCAACTGGGCACAAACTGATTGAATCAATGTTGTTTCAACGTAATTTGTCAACGTATTGTGACGTGGCATCTACTCGGACAATAATTTGGATTTGAAAACTTTTGTTTTGAGGGTGAAATTTCAACTCCAGGATTATGTCTATGACTATTACCAATGTGACTATTACCAATGTGACTATTACCAATGTGACTATTACCAATGTGACTATTACCAATGTGACTATTACCAATGTGACTATCGTGATAATAATTGTTGAGAGATCTCCTCTTAAAAACTTAAAAACGAGATTCATTGTTGCAATCATAGTCAAATCAAATCAAATTGTATTAGTCACATGCGCCGAATACAACAGCTGTAGACCTTACAGTGAAATGCTTACTTACGAGCCCCTAACCAACAGTGCAGTTTCAAAAAAATATGGATAAGAATTACAGATAAAAGTAACAAGTATATAATATAACAATATATACAGGGGGGTGCCGGTACAGAGTCAATGTGCGGGGGCACAGGTTAGTTGAGGTAGTATGTACATGTAGGTAGAGTTATTAAAGTGACTATGCATAGATGACAACAGAGAGTGGCAGTTGTGGGGAGGGTGGGGGGGGCAATGCAAGTAGTCTGGGTAACCATTTGACTAGATGTTCAGGAGTCTTATGGCTCGGGGTAGAAGCTGTTTAGAAGCCTCTTGGACCTAGACTTGGTGCTCTGGTACTGCTTGCCGTGCAGTAGCAGAGAGAACAGTCTATGACTAGGGTGGCTGGAGTCTTTGACAATTATTAGTGCCTTCCTCTGACACCGCCTGGTATAGAGGTCCTGGATGGCAGGAAGCTTGGCCCCAGTGATGTACTGGGCCGTACGCACTACCCTCTGTAGTGCCTTGCGGTTGGAGGCCGAGCAGTTGCCACACCAGGCAGTGATGCAACCAGTCAGGATGCTCTCGATGGTGCAGTTGTAGAACCTTTTGAGGACCTGAGGACCCATGCCAAATCTTTTCAGTCTCCTGAGGGGAATAGGTTTTGTCGTGACCGCATCACGACTGTCATGGTGTGCTTGGACCATGTTAGTTTGTTGGTGATGTGGA
The DNA here is from genome assembly GCF_002910315.2 of Salvelinus sp. IW2-2015. Lineage (NCBI taxonomy): Eukaryota > Metazoa > Chordata > Actinopteri > Salmoniformes > Salmonidae > Salvelinus > Salvelinus sp. IW2-2015. The sequence goes on along the minus strand of NC_036854.1, from coordinate 23,196,244 downwards.
CACCAAGGAACTTGAAGCTCTCAACCTGCTCCACTGCAGCCCCGTCGATGAGAATGAGGGAGTGCTCGGTCCTCTTTTTCTTGTAGTCCACAGCTGGTGCTCTCATGCATGTTTCAGCGTTATATGCCTCGAAGCAAGCATAAAAGTAGTTCAGCTCATCTGGTAGGCACGTGTCACTGGGCAGTTCTCGGCTGTGCTTCCCTTTGTAGTCTGTAATTGTTTACAAGTCCTGCCACATCCGACGAGCGTCAGAGCTGGTGTAGTATGACTCGATCTTAGTCCTGTACTGATGATTTGCTTGTTTGATGGTTTGTCGGAGGGCATAGCGGGATTTGTTATAACCTTTCTGGTTAAGAGTCCCGCTCCTTGAAAGTGTCAGCTCTAGCCTTTAGCTCAGTGCGGATGCTGCCTGTAATCCATGGCTTCTAGTTGGTGTATGTATGTACGATCACTGTGGGGACGACGTCATCGATGCACTTATTGATGAAGCTAATGACATATGTGGTGTACTCCTCAATGTCGTTGGAGGAGTCCCGGAACATATTCCAGTCTGTGCTAGCAAAACAGTCCTGTAGCTTAGCATCTGCTTCATTTTACCACTTTTTTATTGACCTAGTCACTGGTGCTTCCTACTTTAATTTTTGCTTGTAAGCAGTAATCAGGAGGATGGAATTATYGTCGGATTTGCCAAATGAGGGCGAGGGAGAGCTTTGATGCGTCTCTGTGTGTGGAGTATAGGCTTGTCCAGAGTTATTTTTGATCTTTTTTTTCAAAAGGGTAGGTTTTTCAGAGCAAATGAAATGTGAACGTACTTTAGCACTCATATACTGTATCATCAATGATGCTATTGAGGCCTATATAGCATTTGCAAAGTCCTCAACAGCTATTGTTTCAATTCAACCCAGAATGAAAAATAGACAATAAAATAGGCCTATGGTTTCATGCTCTGGTTGTAATGATATTTAGTGATAAGCGTTTGGTTGTCAAAGCAAACACTAAGATGTATCTTCTGCTTGGATAGTTCCACCTGTGCCACTGACTTAATCTGGCTTTAATTCCAGTTTTCTACAAATAAATCATTGATATGTTGGACCACAAATAAAAGTTAAAGAATGGGATGAAGCCAGTGGCTCAGATGGAACTATGCAAGCAGTAGATGCATGTCCTTTAAATGTTGACATTTTGTTTGCGTTGTCATCCAAACACAGTTCAATATTACTTTTTACATACATAGTACCGGTTCCAGGCATAAGCGATATAAAAGGTCAACAGGTGCAATTTCGAAATTTGGTTGTGTATCAGCAGTTTTTCTCATATTTCAGTCACTGATAGTCACTCGATAAGCCATGACAGCTAACAATTTTTAGATTGGTAGTTAGTCTAGCCAGCTATCTAAACTTGAGGTAATCAAGGCTGAATACCAACCGGGAACACAGGGCACGTGCCTCCATTGATTTTGTTATTCATTATCACTCAGCTGTCATATTTGTATTTATTATGGATCCCATTAACTCTTCCTGTGGTCCGTCAAATTAAGGCAGTTATACAATTTAAAAAACATTATTTTCATAACATTCCTATCATTCAATACATTCATAACACATTTCACAACACACTAAGTCTGTGCCCTCAGGCCCCTACTCCACTACCACATACGTGACCAACCTTCTCGATTCGGTCTTATGTAGCAACATTTGAAATTGTGTTTTTCACATTGGATAAAAGCAGAGACGCAGAGCTAGAAAATGGTATAGCATACACTACAGTTCAGGAACAATGTGAAAGTAATTCTGCTTTGAAAGTTGATAAACTTATAACCTCACTTTTGCGAAAATGGCCCTTGAATGTTTTGGTACACCTACTGGAGAGCTCTTCTTTGTCTACACACATACAGCATGGTTCACACCCTCTTAAGCTTTAGCCCCACCCATCTCTTTAAAGATTCAAATGTGAGGCCATGTACTAAACAACCAAAGATTGCAAGACCAAAGGCTGGTTTGTATTACCGGTGTGTTTGCAAATTTAATCTGGAGTGCCGGAGTGTGCTCTGGGCGTTCGTAAACTCAAAACACAATGGAGCTTTCAGAGCGCATACTGGACGCTCTGGCCGAGGAGTAGGGTTGATGCGAACGTTCTGACCTAACAGCAGTCAAACACCCAAGCTAACTGGCTAATGTTGGCTAGCTTGCTAGCTACTTCCAGACCCAAAGGAGAGAACAGCTCACTCTGACCATTATACTCATCCTAGCAGAGCTGGATAGGCTATTTTTATGTTATCCAGAGTGTTGTTGACTGCAACTGTGCTGCTGGCAACAATTGAATTACACTTTTTTTGCCAACGTTTACTGACACTGACCATATTCAACGGGTGTTGAGCATTCGTACATTCATCAGTCATTCTGCGCTCTGGCACACTCAGACGAGAGTGCTCTGAAATTGGAGTAGATAGCCAGAGCGAATTTACCAGCTACGTCTATCGACAGTTGTCACGCTGTAACGCACGTCGTCGGAAGAAGGAGAAGAGGACCAAGGTGCAGCGTGGTAAGTGTTCATATTATTTAATAAAATACGCAACACTTGACAAAACAACAAACACGACAAACGAACAGTCCTGAAAGGTGAAACAAACACTAAACAGGAAACAACCACCCACCAACACAGGTGGGAACAGGCTACCTAAGTATGATTCTTATTCAGAGACAACGATAGACCGCTGCCTCTGATTGAAAACCATACCAGAACAAACACACAGAAATACAAAACAAGGACAACATAGAACACCAGACATAGAATGCCCACCCAAACTCACGCCCTGACCAACCAAAATAGAGACATAAAAAGGATCTCTACGGTCAGCCCTGACCATAGAGAGCTGTTTATTCTCTATGTTGGTTGGGGCGTGATAGTGACTAGGGTGGGTCATCTTGGTGAATTGTATTTCTATGGTGGCCTGATATGGTTCCCAATCAGAGGCAGCTGTTTATCGTTGTCTCTGATTGGGGATCATATTTAGGTAGCCATTTCCTCATTTGTGATTTGTGGGATCTTGTCTTCAGATAGTTGCCTGTGTAGCTTCACGTGTCATTTGTGCTTGTTTGTTTTGTTTGGTGAGTTTCTATTAATTAAAAGATGTGGAACTCTACGCACGCTGCGCCTTGGTCCAATCATTACGACGAACGTGACAACAGTTGTCACAGTGACATCCTTAACATACTATTGAAATGTTTACTTGCAATGTGGAGTCTTTTGTTTTGACATGTAGCTAGCTAGCTAAACAATGAACCATAATCCCAACTCATGTTACTATCCTGCATGAATCTGCAGGTAGCTAGGCAACCAGGTTCAATGTTAGCTAGTGTATGAGAATTTCCAGTGCTTTGGTGATTTTCCGGTATCTATACTGTTTTCCCAGAAGTAGTGAAACAGAATCAATATGGGGTTAATTATTAGACATGTGTAAGCAGAATGTAAGCTGAATCCATGTGATTGTGCAAAGCTGGATCAACACAGGCCTAGTCATTCTGGGTCTTGTGAAGGCCTTTGCACAGGCACATTAGTTAAGCAGTTGTAGTCACCATTAGACATGCACCTGCATTAGGAGTGTGCATGTKTGTTTATGTTTGTGTCATTGCTATCACGCCACCAATAGAATCTATGCCCTAATGTCTGAGCCAATAATGAATGGAAACTAAGCAAGGCAAAAAGATAAGGGTTGCCAAGGCTAAAGGGTATTAATAATGTACATAAAGTGGAGTGACTATGTTATCCTCTTGAAGCTAGGGGGCAGAATTTTTATGTTTGGAAAAATAACGTTCCCATTGTAAGCTGCCTATTTCTCAGGTCCAGATGCTAGAATATGCATATAATTGACAGAGTAGGATAGAAAACACTCTAAAGTTTCCAAAACTGTCAAAATATTGTCTGTGAGTATAGAACTGATTTTGCAGGCGAAAATCTGAGGAAATCTAACCCGGAAGTGACTCTTATTTTGAAAAATCACTGTTCCATTGCCTGCCTTTCATCCATTTAAAGGGATATCAACCAGATTCCTGTTCCTGTGGCTTCCTCAGGGTGTGAACAGTCTTTAGACATAGTTTCAGGCTTTTATTCTGAAAAATGAGCGAGATTTATCAAATCGCGTCAGTGGATGGCTCCGGCCATGGAGCTGGAGGTTCCGGACCGTTGACCGTCGCAGGAGGTACCGGACCGTTGACCGTCTCAGGAGGTTCTGGACCTTTGACCGTCTCAGGAGGTTCCGGACCGTTGACCGTCTCAGGAGGTTCCGGACCGTGGACCGTCTCAGGAGGTCCAGACCGTGGACCGTCTCAGGAGGTTCCGGACTGTGGACCGTCTCAGGAGGTTCCGGACTGTGGACCGTCGTTGGAGTTCCGGACTGTGAAACGTCGCCGGAGGCACTGGACTGTGAAACGTCGCCGAATGCTCTGGACGGGAATCGTCGCCGGAAGCTCTGGACTGGGACCATCGCCGGAAGCTCTGGACTGGCGACCGTCGCTGGAAGCTCTGGACTGGGGACCGTCGCCGGAAGCTCTGGACTGGGGACTGTTGCTGGAAGCTCTGGACTGAGGATCGTCGCGGGAAGCGTGGTGCTGGGGCCGGCACTGGTGGTACCGGGCGTGGTGACACGCACCTCAGGGCGAGGCAGCAGGCACAGGACGTACCGGAGGAGGCACAACTGAGATTGGGCCGGTACAGGTGGCACCGGACTGCTGACACGCACTTCAGGGCGAGTGCGGGAGAAGGAACAGGACGTATTGGGCTGTGAAGGCGCACCGGAGACCTGGTGCGTATAGCCTGCATCAATTGTACCGGTTCGATGACACACTTCTCACGACAAGTGCGAGGAGCTAGCACAGGACGCACTGGGCTGTGGAAGCGCACTGGAGTCCTGGCGCATAGAGCCGGCACAAATTGTACCGGAACGATGACACACTTCGCACGGCGAGTGCGAGGAGCTAGCACAGGACGTACTGGGCTGTGGAGGCGTACATCTGGGCGAGTGCGAGGAGCAGGCACAGGACCTACCGGACTGGGGAGATGCACTGGAGTTCTGATGCGTGGGACCGGCACAGATTGCACCGGACTGGTAACACGCTCCTCCAAACACCTGCGTTGCCGCATACTCCTCGCCTACTCCATTCTCCGGTATCCCTCCTCGCTCTGTTCGTTCCATTGGACTCCCAGGCGGGCTCTGGCACTCTCCCTGGGTCGACCGACCACCTCTCTACCTCCTCCCATGTTGTCACTGGTTCACACCTCGGCTCCGCCGACCACCCCGTGTGCCCCCCCCAAATGTGGGCTGTCTTTTGGGCTTTCCTTGTGGCCGCGAACCCCGGCGTCGTCGCTGTTCTCCCTTCTCTCCTTGCGTCTGCTGTGACTCCTGCCAAGGAAGGATCTCCTGTTCTTCCATTATTTCCTCCCAGGTCAAACTTATTATCCCCATTGTAGCGCGCTGCTTGGTCCTGGTGTGGTGGGATATTCTGTCACGATCGTTGGAATAAATATCGGACCAAGGTGCAGCGGATGTTGAGTTCCACATATATTAATGATAAAGTGAAACTTAGCAAAGACAAAAACAAATAAACAATAAACTAACAACGAACCGTGACTACAGAGGTGCTACGTGCACTAACTCAAAACAATATCCCACACACACGTGGAAAAAATGCTACTTAAATATGACCCCCAATTAGAGACAACGATTACCAGCTGCCTCTAATTGGGAATCATACCAATCACCAACATAGAAAAAGAAAACTAGAACCCCACATAGAATAATAAACTAGACTAGCCCCCAGTCACGCTCTGACCTACTCTATCGTAGAAAATAAGGGCTCTCTCTGGTCAGGACGTGACAGTAGCCCACAATACCGTCTTGACTGGATTTAGCGAGGGTCTGCTTGGGTGGGTAGGAACTCCATGATATCGCCTTGACTAGATTTAGCAAGGGACTGCTTGGGTGGTTAATTAACAATCCTGTTCAATACCGCTTTCCTGTGTTGCCGAAGTGTATCAGGGAAGGGATGAATTTGCAGGTCGTTTTAGGAAAAAGTGATTAAAGTGTGAGAGGGAGTGTGAAAGATGCCTTTTCTTAGTGGGGAGGAGATTGCCCACATTTCCTGGGACGTCACTTAAAACTGCAATTTTTTTCTCTCTGTGAGGATTGCAGGAAACGTGCTTTATAACTGCAACATTTTCTCTACGCAGCATGGCAACATGTGTAGAATTGCAGGAGATGATGTTTAAAATGTTAATGCTTCTCTTCACCATCAAGAGGTTGACACCTAAAATGTTAAGGCGCAAGGTGGCGCGGGCCCCCCAAACAAATCTTGCTTAGTGCTGCCAAAAGGCGAGAGCAGGCCCTGGTAATAGAGTAAACAGCCTAAAGTTAAGGTTGTCTTACAAACTAATGTAACTTTCAACCTTAAAATATATAACACATCCATGTCCACATTTTGAGGTTACTGTAACTATAAACTGAGTATACAAATCATTAAGAACACCTGCTCTTTCTATGACATAGACTGACCTGGTGAATCCAGGTGAAAGCTATGATCCCTTATTGATGTCACTTCAATCAGTGTCGATGAAGGGGAGGAGACAGGTTAAAGAAGGTTTTTTAACTTCTTATGGGCAGCTGGGACGGTAGCGTCCCTGAAATTGCAGATCGCGAAATTCAAACTACAGAATTATAAATATTTAACTTTCATAACATCACAAGTGTAATACATCAAAATAAAGCTTACCTTCTTGTTAATCCAGCCGCTGTGTCAGATTTCAAAAAGGCTTTATGGCGAAAGCACACCATGCGATTATCTGAGGACAGCGCATCGCATGAAAAACATATTTCAACCAGGCAGGTGCTCCACGAAAGTCAGAAATAGCAATATAATAAATGCCTTACCTTTGATGATCTTCTTCTGTTGGCACTCCAAAGGTCCCAGATACATCACAAATGGTCCTTTTGTTCTATAATGTCCTTCTTTATATCCATAAAAACTCAGTTTAACTGGCGCGCATCAGTCAATAATCCACCCAGTTTCCCTCCATCAAAATGCATACAAATTAATCCCAAACATTACTAATAAACTTTTCCAAACAAGTCAAACAACGTTTATAATCAAACTTTAGGTACCCTAATACGTAAATAAACGCTAAAATTTAAGACGAAGAATCGTTATTGTCTTTACCGGAGAAAAATACCAAAGAACGCACTCTCTTCCACACGCTTGGAAACACTACAGCCAAATGGGAGCTACCTAGAAAAACTACAATTTCTGGCTCATTTTTCCAAAAAACAGCATGAAACTCTTTCTAAAGACTGTTGACATCTAGTGGAAGCCCTAGGATGGTTTGTCCTCGGGGTTTCGCCTGCCATATCAGTTRTGTTATACTCACAGACATAATTTTAACAGTTTTAGAAACGGTAGAGTGTTTTCTATATGCATATCCTAGCTTCTGGGCCTGAGTAACAGGCAGTTTACTTTGGGCACGCTTTTCATCCGGACGTGAAAATACTGCCCCCTACCCAAGAGAGGTTAAGCCTTGAGACAATTGAGATGTGGATTGGGTATGTGTGCCATTCAGAGGGTGAATGGGCAAGACAAAAACAAGAACTGCAACGCTGCTGAGTTTCATGTTCAACAGTTTCCCATGTGTATCAAGAATGGTTTACCACCCAAAGGACATCCAGCCAATTTTACACAACTGTGGGATACATTGGAGTCAAAATGGCCCAGCATCCTTGTAGAGTCCATGCCCAATGAATTGAGTCCTAATGTTTGGTATACTCAGTGTACATATCTTCTTAAGTATAATCATGTAATCAAGATAGCATGCATAGGTCATCGCAGGTCTGTGGAGAGCTTCACAATTGCTGTAATAATCTGTGCAGAATCTCAAATGGCATTGATCACTTGCACCATATGCTTTTACTGTAAACTCAACTGAAATCCAGGCCATTTGGTTCTGCTATTAGATGATGCATAGTGATAACATATTAATCTGTTGTATACTGTAAATATTCCTATTTGAACTTTTCTTTTAGATGGTTGAAAGCATAGTGACCCCGAAGAAGGCACGGTGATGCCAAAACATTGGTGTTTTACCCAATAAATTACTGGGAGTTTATATGTATGGAGTGTGAGACTCTCTTTGTTTTTATAGCTGAAAGCATAGTGATAACATTGGAAATTCAATTAACTTTTGGATTTATTTTTGAGTGGGTGAATATCGGTTGTAATCTCATTGATCAACGTCTCAACCAAATATGACCCAATTATCCATGTTGAAATGAAGTGGTGTGCCTAGTGGGTAGTTTCCCTTATGTACAGATTTAGGATTAGCTTCCCCTCCTCCAATCCTAACCTTAGGTAGAACAGGAAACCAGCAGGCTCCGAAACTCGTAGTGTAAGAGTTAAATACCGCTGCTCTAGGGGACACTTCCTACTCCGGCTAGCAACCACTAATCAGCTGACGTAGAGGTCCCCTTTGTACCATGACGTTTAACTGACAAAATGTAACCATAAACTTCAGCAGTTGAGGGGGAAATCAGGCTGATTGGTGGGTTTACAATTGTTATATTAAGGGCTACCTTCTGTTATACAACATGCACAAACCATCATGATTGGGGATAAGAAACTCAGTTTAGCTAATTCTCTCTCTTTAACTCACAGGTATCAAACTCATTCCACGGAGGGCTGAGTGTCTGCAGGTTTTTGCTCCTCCCTTGTACTTGATTGATGGATTAAAGACACTAATTAGTAAGGAACTTCCAACACCTGGTTGTGTAGGGCTTAATTGAAAGGAAAAACCAAAATCCTGCAGATACTAGGACCTACATGGAATGAGTTTGACACCCTTGCTTTAACTCTTTCCACCTGTCTGTCAATTCGTTTCTGAACAACCCCACCTCTCTCCTATACTGCTCACAGGAATTTGGGAGAAAGTAGTCTAGGAACCATGGATACAAGAATGCCTTCCATGAACGTTGGCGGAACATTAAGGGAGTGTTGTGGGAATGTTATCCACGGCACTTAATTTCTCAGATAGGAGGGATATCCTCCCGAAACACAGGGGTGGACTTATGTCGAGCACAGCATACATCTTTCAGTGATAAGGTCCAGAATACATTGCTGAAGGGGACTGATTTAGTTTTTTGCTCATCTCCTGTTTAGAAACCTGTTGTTGTTGGACATACTAAGTTTCCCGTTAATCGTTTTATTAAGGTAAAATATCTTGAAATAAGATAAATTACTTGTATTAAGCCTTTCTTTGGTTGAAATAAGCAAAGTTATCTGCTAATGACGTTAGATAATTTAGCTTGGTTAAAATAATATAAAAAGTGAATTATCACTCAATATTAGATATTTAGGCTTGCTTAGATTCCACTTTTTACAGTGTTGGTGACATGTGTCTCACTCTTAGAGAGGTTGGCCATCTCGTCCATCCTTGGATGATTCGTTCTTGGACATTCTTGGAGTATTGCACTGTATTTCCGTGAATCTCAACATGAATGCCATCACAACAACAACTCATGTCAGTCTTGTCTGATTGATATGCAGTTTGAACTGAAACAGATTAATCAAAACATATTTATCTCTTGTAAAATCCATACAAATCACATACTCTTCCCTAACTATGATTCTAAACTGCTCCATTATGACCACCGACTCCTCTGTACATTTTTTTTCATTCGCAGATGGCAACCATGTTCACCATGGAGACCAAAGACAGGAAAATGGTTAGTGGGCAGCCCCACAAGAAAGCTGCCTCCCCATTGGCTGTGTGTGTCCCTGAGAATTCTMGGTATTTTACCTCTGCCCATAACAGAGCATCTCACATATTATAACACAGAATCTGTCCATGTAACTAGAAGATGCTCTTCTCAAATCAAGAAAAACTAATTTGTATTTTTTAACCCTCCTGTTTTGTTTGTTTCAAGTTAATTCATTCTGTGTTCCCGGTCCAAAATGACCACCCCATTATAGCTGATTATAAATCCATAATAATACATATATTATCACCTAATGTTGTGTTAGATCTTTCTATCAACTTAAGTTCTTGTGAACATTACACGTTTTGAACTTCTATAGGCTATTTATGGCCTGTAAGCCTCATTGACCTGAGCTCATACAACTCGTTTTTGAGTAAAAATAATGCATAACGTATGGATTATTTTGACTACAGCAAACACTCAGAGGAAACGTATTGTGCTATTTATCACAGACTACTTTGTGTCAACGTTGAACAAGGACTCTCCCCTCCTCACCGGTGTCATGATCAAAGATATGATCAAGAGCCTCACATACAGTATATAATTTGGTCATTGTGCTGCCACAGAATGAATTGTGAGCAAAGCCTCAAAAAAGCTTTATATACACCAGAGCTGCACAGAAGTTCTATATATTGTTGAAACAATGTTGCGATTGTTTGTGAGAATTCCAACAGGTGTGGTTCCCGTAGGGGAAAGATTCTATTGGGGAAAGGTTCCCGTGGGGGTTGCCATGTAAGCCAAGAAGGGGAGTGAGGTGTGTGTGCTCAAACACACATGCATGTGGGGGTCTGGGAGAGGAAGTGTGTCCATCTGATGAATGGGCATGTGCCTGAACTCAATTTTATACACTAATTGTAGTCTCACCCATTCATTTCTAATGACCGGTCATTTTTGACAGGGAACACCACAGGTGTACAAAAGTTWAAWAAAACACCCAAAAWGTAATGAAAATCATCAACATTTATTTTGTGTGTTCAAATGCCCTGTGTGGACAAAGGCATGGAACCTTATGACAATCAGATTAAATTAACTACATTTTTCAGAGAGAAAACTTGTAAATCGGTCAAATATGACTGGAACACAGCAGGAGGGTTAAAACAAATACACACACACACACACACACACACCCACACACACACACACACACACACCAGAGGAGGCTGGTGGGAAGCGCTATAAGGAGGATGGGCTCAAATGGAATGGTATCAAACACATCAACACATATGCACTACATATTTGACCGCGTTTATTCCATTCGAGCCATTACAATGAGCTTGTCCTCCTATTGTCACGCCCTGACCTTAGAGATCCTTTTTATGTCTCTATTTTGGTTTGGTCAGGGCGTGAGTTGGGGTGGGTATTCTATATTCTATGTTTTGTTTTTCTAWGATTTTTTGGCCGGGTATGGTTCTCAATCAGGGACAGCTGTCTATCGTTGTCTCTGATTGGGAACCATACTTAGGTAGCCTTTTTTCCCACCTGTCTTTGTGGGAAGTTGACTTTCTTTAGGGCACATAGCCTTTAGCTTCACGGTTTGATTTTTGTAGTGTTTATTGTTTTATTCGGRGTCATTTTTATTAATTCAAAGAAAATGTACGCTCACCACGCTGCACCTTGGTCCTCTTCTTTCAACAGCCGTGACACCTATAGCTCCTATAATCTCTCCTCAAGGGCAGTCTGCCTCTCTTCTGCTTGCTATCCATCTCAATTTCTCTCTCTCTCTCTCTTATATTCATTTATATTATACTGACCTGATTAAAATGACAGGAGCGATAAAGCCCACTTAGCTAATCTGGCAGGCTAGAGCAAATACTACAGGCAATTGAAAGATTTCTAAACGTATTTGAACCCAGGTCTGCTGCTCACTTGTTCTCTGAGAGTGTCTGTTCTAGTAACAGCATATCTAGGATGAGCTCCAGCTGCCTCCCCTCTCTTTTCTATGCCTCACCTTTTGGAAGCACACCTGATGCCACCTGATGGCACCTGTTTGCTGCTGGGAAATCGCTTCCACCCACTCTGTCTGCTGCTGGGGGAGTGTGATGAAAGAAGGCCATCTGAGCCACCATATCCTGGTTAAACCAGACTGAAGGCCGCTCCCACTTGAACGTGCAGCATTCAGTCTCGCTTAACTAGGTCTTACTAGGCCGCTCAGCCAGGATCCCACAAAGTACATGGGGATAATACCTGTGTACAATGACTGCTGAATACATGGATGTGTTATTGAGTCGGCTTGTCTAGCTGACCAGGGCACCAGGGTTGTGTTCATTAGGCACCAAATGGAAGAAAACTGACTGAAACAGAGAGGGACTACCCAGACTTGTCCAATATGAAACACAAATTTTTGTTTTCTGTTGCAAAATGTTTTCCGTCAAATGCGTCAATGAACATGACCCAGACTTCCCCAAACCTTTCTCACTTGTCAAGAACATCTGACAGCTATCAAAACAAACAACACACTGCAATCTGGCATACACACGTAGGATAAAGCATTCATAATGTAGTGAATAATATCGTGTCACCTAGTGTAGATGACAAGTTTACTGACCTGAAACAAACAATCAACCACATTTTTTGACTGTAATTGTACAACCGAAATGCCATATCACAAAATATCATGTTTTCAGACAAAAGTACATATTTTTTTACAAAACAGCATTGTGCGCCTGGACTGTTCTGAAATATACGCAACACTATTTCGTTTTTTTAAAACGCTTGTCCCTACAGATCTGAGAACAAAGAGAGCACTTTTGAGGATGTGAAAAAGCACCTTCAAACAGAATGAGTCATAGAGTAAAGAAGTGTCTGATATCATCCACCTCATCCCCCACTTTCTGTCACTTCTCTATCTGCTCTCATTTCAGATGTGTGTGGCAGGGTGTCCTGCATCATTGGCTGGTCCATGTGACATTCTGCAGGGTTCTGTGGCTAGAGGGGACACTTTCTCTTCTCCAACATAATTCCAGACCTAGAGGAGCCTCATACTCCTACTCCTCATGCACATGAAACCCCCAAGCAAGCATTCGAGTACACATTTCTTCTTGGATACCAAAGCAGAGCTACTCGGGGAGGAGTAGGCTGGTTCTCCTCCAAACTGAGAGGGAAAAAAGGAACAATACAAACAATGAAAATTCAACCCATTGTCCTGTTTACACACATCACACTATCGGCTTGATTACAATGTTTTTTTCTGTCCGAAAATAATATTTTAAGTCACAACTTACTCCTGTACCAAAGGCTAATTCAATTATTCACCATAAACATTTATTTACAGTAGCTGCAATGACGATAGGTAGACCATTGAGATACTGGTTTCTTCCATTAGGGATATAGATCTCTGACTCAACACTAACAGACCCTCCCAGCTCCTACACCTGACTGGCATAGCACCTGGGTTAGCATTCTGCCCTCATTGTGTCATGGTATAGGGCTATGTTTGCCCACATCACCTACCCAGGAGGCATTACTTTTAGACACACATTGGCTCCCCTGTCTTCCTCACAGGAATCAGGCAAGAGCTCTCACTTCCTGTTCACGCCTACGGAATCACAATTACAATCCCCCAGGAACCCAGCTTACGATTCTAGGGAGAGGAAACGTTTTTGTAATGTTACATGTAACGTTCCCCTAATGTTTGAGTGTCCAGTTGTCCATTAGTTAGGGGAACATTCTGTCTATGTTAGCAAAACCCTTCTGAGAACCTTTTCAGCATTTTTGGTGTTGGAGTTAGGAGAACATTCCCTTAATGTCAAACGGAACATACCCAGAATGTGGTTACCGTGTTCTCAGCATATACAATATCAATGTTGTACACATGTTTCATGGGACAAAGGTTTGGCTGGTAAGTAGGTTTCAACGGATTTCCATAGGAAATGTTGGGGCGAGTAGCGGATCGTCGGACCAGCATGGGTGGCTCCTAACGCCCAAGCTCTAGATAAATCGTCCTAAATCAAAACTCGAGTCGTGTTCAGTGGGGTTAACTGCAGCAAACCTTTATCAACAGAAGATGAAAATCTGTGTTCTTATAGGACAAGCTCAGGTATTATCTCTCCGTTTCACTTCCCTGTTTTCTCCTTACTGTTCGCAACACTACAGTTTACATGTGATGATGGAAAAATGTGTCTATCACTCATAAATTTAAGATATACCATATACACAGCTAATGGTTTAGGTGAGGTGAGTGAGTGAGTGAGTGTGTTCTCTCTAGGCGGCTAGAATTACACACACACAACCCCACACACTGGATGTGAGGTCTGACTAAGGAGCCTATCGCCTGGATGAAATCTCATTAGCAGTCCACCAGCTCCACTCAGCTCTCCCACTCCTCCATTCCACCCTCCCTCCATCCCCTGACATTTGTATAATGAACATGGTGCCCAATTAAGTGTCAGATACCATGGCCGGTGACAGATGTTATGGTGTGCGCGTGTGACTGGACTGGAATATTTAAGTCAATTGCCTCTGGAGAGAGAGTGTGTGTGTATGTGTGAGGGTAGAAGGAACATCTAGCTTTTTATAAGTTTGTATTTGTGTGAGCAGAGTCAACTCATCTTTGAGTTTTCCCCCCAGGCAAGTTTGCGTTTTCCTCTCGCTAGCATCACTCCGTTGTGAAGTGAGTGAGATGTGGCATGGGTCCAGCAGCCACACTCATGTGCCGTAGCCTGGACTCAGACGGTGATTCAGACATCACACTCCGTCCGACCTGCTGGGCTTCCACCGCAAACACATCCCTCCTCCATTCCTCATATCATGAAGAACTGGCAACCAGACATAGCTAACAGGGATGAGCAGGAATGAGCTCCCCCATGAAAACACAACCTCCAACTCTCATAGAGCATGTAGAACTTTCATAACAAAAACTGAAAAGGTACGTGAGAGGAGAAGGAAACTCATACTCATAGTGATGGTGTGTGTACTAGACCTGGGTTCAAATAGTGTTTGCTTTCTCTCAAATGCGTTGAGTGCTTGATTGAGTGTGGTTTGCAATTTTGGGACAACACCATTGGTTACATCATGCCCAGTTTGCACATTTGGGATTATTCCATTGCACCAGGAAAGGTCAATTGAGCGAACGATTAGTATTTGATAGAAAATGAACACTACTTGATGGTGTGTGCCAATTAGTACTGTCTGTTCTGAAATCATTGTGCCGACCCAAGGGCTTCTCTCTGTACTTTTCGAACACAGGGGGCAATAACTCCCGCGTCAGCATAATCAGCCCGCTAATCCGCAGGATAAACAGAGGCACAAGCGTGTATTATATTTAATTCACTGTCCTGGCACTGTGGAGGAAGCCTGCGGATAAGATGCTATCTGTCCTCCGATGAACGACGGACTACATTGTGTTTCCTACACGTTAGAGCCTCCTCTGAGGCACAGCGACAATGATGAGAGAGGGGTGTGTGGTGTGTGTGTTTGGGAAGAGTGGTGGGTGTATCAACGGAATGTAGTGACACATTTTAACACGTTTTCATTAGAGAGACACATGTTGATTCACCTATTTCTCTCTCTCTCTTTTCCCTCTGGAAAAATGGGTCTGTCTGGTATTAAATGTCATATTCAGTAGCTAACTTCAAATGTTTTTGATTCATTCATCTGAAACTGCAGCAAGTGAGGTCTCAGATCAAATTTACTTGTTCAAATGGAAATACTCATACAGATGTAGTGGGTGTATGCTTTTCTATTGCTCTGTGAGAGCCAAAAGCATCACATGCACACATGCAGTGTACTGAATACGGGTGACTCTCAATACGGGTGACTCTCAATACGGGTGACTCTCAATACGGTTGACTCTCAAGCAGAGGGGTAGGGGAAGAAATGTGTTTCCCCGCTGACCAATTAGGCACGAGTAAAAGACATGTCATGAGAGCGGACCATCCCCTCAAACTAGAGGGGATAATCAACCCCTCAAACATACTGTCATGAACATCCCCACCCTTGGTCCTTTTCATTGTGGTACACAACGGAAAATGTTTTTCAACACCAAATGAAAACAAACGTTTCTCATTGGACAAGCCTAAGTAGCCCCTCTGTGTTCAAGTCCGTTTTCTTCCATTTGGTGCCTAATGCACACGACTCAGGTCTCTCTGAAATGGAGAGGGTGCCTACAACATTACAACATCTCTGCCTGGGAAAAAAACTCCACAGAGATAAGCCTTCCAGGAGTTAGTTAGTTACAGTAGGTCTCCGTGCCTTGGTCCACGGCTTGGCTTGGCTGAGGTCAAGTACCCAATCACTGAAGCAGCAGCAGCATGGTTTCCAGGGAGAACAAACAACTTGACCGCTCTAAAAATATCCTCCAGCCTAGCCCCATTCATATGGGTCATCGTGGAGCCTGTATACCTCTCTCTTTCTTTATTAGCACGTCCAGAGCAGGGCATCTGTTCAATATTATAGCAAACAGGGGTGCTAGTCATTGCTCAATTTTATTAACAATGCCGTGAGTATCTATCAATGTCCAAACTCACCACACATTCAATGTATCTATTGTCTATTAGAAGTAGAATGATCTGTCAAGTCATTTTGGTTTTAATTCTGAGAGGGACGCAGCAGCAAGATGGGGGGAGAAGAAAAGGGACAGGGAGAAAAGGAAACATAGAGAAAGAAGGTGATAGATGGGAAGAGAAATAGTGAGTTAAAGAGAGGGAGAGAGAGAGAGAGAAGTGGTTATAGTGAGAGAAAGAGAGAAACATAAAAGAGAGAGACAGAAATTGAGACGAATCGCAAGCAGAAGAGAGGCAAACTACCCGTGAGGAGGGATTATAAATCAATCTGTGGCCAGCTGGTCAGGGCAGGTGAAGTCCTCAAAAGCCTTGGGCTAGATCTCCCTGACCAAATGGTGTCGGTGCACAACATCCGGCCCCTTTGTGCTCTTAATTAAAACACCAAATAGGATCAATTAAAAGCCTGTCTATTTAGGCGGTAGTCCGACCCGACCATGTGATGTGGGCTATCAGTCCCAGGGTGGCTAAGTAGGCCCAGATAAGAAAGTGTACCATGCTGTCATAAGACTTAGAAAGAACCAGGACACCACTCCGCAGTCTACACGCAAACAAGATTTTAAAGGGATGCTAGTGAGAGTGACCCATTTGTGTCCTCATAAGTCTCTGAGGGAAAG
Source organism: Salvelinus sp. IW2-2015 (assembly GCF_002910315.2). Classification (NCBI taxonomy): domain Eukaryota; kingdom Metazoa; phylum Chordata; class Actinopteri; order Salmoniformes; family Salmonidae; genus Salvelinus; species Salvelinus sp. IW2-2015. Next base: position 23,179,337 of record NC_036854.1, on the reverse strand, counting down.
CTCTAACCATCTTTAACTCTTGAACGTTATGGCAAAATATAGATTTCCGCCGAAATAGACATACCCAAAAGTAATTATTTTTCATTAGATAGCCATAAACAATAACTAGTCATGCTGCATAGTTCTAGAAAGGTCTGGAATTCACCTTCTGGTAAAAATTGTGATAAATTGTTGAGGTGTACTCACTTTTGAGGACACAAACTCAAGTACCAAGTACAACTATTATTAAAATATAAAAAATCATATATAATTTTTTTGGTAACACTTCATTTTAAGGGGTATTTATTACAATGTAATTACATGTGTAATTACACTCTAACAAGTATTGTAGTTAACTGTGACATCTCATCGTTTCAGTGTAATAACAACATGTAACTGGTAATAATTGCGGTATGTAATTACAATGAATGCTTGTTACCATGCTTCTTACAAATGGGCAGGTTTCCATAAAAATTACCAACTTAGTGTTTCGCTTCTTCTCCGCTGCACACAGTAACAACTTTCACAAAAGTTGTGATTCCCCGTGGATGCGCTCGGGGTCTGAGAGATTATAGCCTATGCTTAATAGGCTCTAATTACTTACCCTTGAATGTGCACTTTTCAAACTCTATCTCCATTCAGTGTTGTTGCTAGCACTTGTCCCCAAAATGAAGTGTACCATCTGGGTCAACTTGGTTGAGCTGGTAAAAACAGATCACTAGGTCAATCTCACTGACTGGGATCTATATGGGTGGCATCCAAGATGTGGAAAAATACACTATTTCAAAGCATAGTAAATCCTAGTAATTACATGTACTTATGCACATACTACATGTACTCTGTGGTGCACAAGTGTGTTTATCTTCTAATTAGGGCCAGGTTGTAAGGATGTACTATACAAGTACACATTAATTAAGTACCCTTCAAGATACAATTCATTTTAACTAGCTAAATCCTGTGTACCACCTAGTAATTAAATTGTACTTAATCAAGTGGAAAATATACTTAAATCATATTGCATTAACATATTTTAAGTATATATTTCTTTAATTTGGAACAATTTTCAATACATGTAATGCATTTAATGTCAATTGTACTAGTATTTTATTATGTGGAGCAATATCATATTATCAATCAAAACTTCAACTGTAGAAAAGGATGTTGGGGAATATATACATTTTTGTGCACCTGTGTTTTTGAAAGTACACTTTAAATATATTTAGTGGACATTTAAGTTAAATATACTTTTTTGAAAGTACTGTACAGTGCATTCGGAAAGTATTCAGCCCCCTTGAGTTGTTCCACATTTTGCTACATTACAGCCTTATTCTAAAATTGCTTAAATAGTCCCCCCCCCCCCCTCATCAACCTACACACAATACCCCATAATGACAAAACAAAAACAGGTTTCTATCATTTTTTGCAAATGTATTAAAAATGTAAAACTGAAATATCAAATTCAAGGATTCAGACCCTTTACTCAGCACTTTGTGGAAGCACCTTTGGCAGCGATTACAGCCTCCAGTCTTCTTGGGTATGACGCTACAAGCTCGGCACACCTGTATTTGGGGAGTTTATTCCATTCTTCTCTGCAGATCCTCTCAAGCTCTGTCAGGTTGGATGGGGACTGTCGCTGCACAGCTATTTTCAGGTCTCTCCAGATATTTTCGATCGGGTTCAAGTCCGGGCTCTGATTGGGCCACTCAAGGACATTCAGAAATTTGTCCCAAAGCCACTCCTGCATTGTCTTGGCTGTGTGCTTAGGGTCATTGTTCTGTTGAAAGGTGAACCTTCACCCAGTCTGAGGTCCTGAGCGCTCTGGAGCAGGTTTTCATCAATGATCTCTCTGTACTTTGCGCCGTTCATCTGTCCCTCGATCCTGACTAGTCTCCCAGTCCCTGCCGCTGAAAAACATCCCCACAGCATGACGCTGCCACCACCATGCTTCAACGTAGAGATGGTGCCAAGTGACGCTTGGCATTCAGGCCAAAGAGTTCAATCTTGGTTTCATCAGACCAGAGAATCTTGGTTCTCATGGTCTTAGAGTACTTTAGGTGCCTTTTGGCAAACTCCTAGCGGGCTGTCATGTAATATTTCACTGAGGAGTGGCTTCCGTCTGGCCACTCTACCATAAAGGCCTGATTGGTGGAGTGCTGCAGAGATGGTTGTCCTTCTGGAAGGTTCTCCCATCTCCACAGAGGAACTGGAGCTCTATCAGTGACCATCGGGCTCTTGGTCACCTCTACAACCAAGGCCCTGCTCCCCCGATTGCTCAGTTTGACCGGGCGGCCAGTTCTAGGAAGAGTCTTGGTGGTTCCAAACGTCTTCTATTTAAGAATGATGGGGACCTTCAATGCTGCATACATTTTTTGATACCCTTCCCCAGTTCTGTGCCTAGCTCTTTATTCTTATCATAATTATTCTTCTAGCTTCTGTCAAGCAGTTGATACCAGCTCATGGCTACACAGCAATTTTCACATTTTGCCATAGATTTTCAAGCAGATTTAAGTAAAAATTGTAACTTGGTCACATTCACCGTCTTCTTGGTAAGCATTTCCAGTGTAGATTTGGCCTTGTGTTGTTGGTTATTGTCCTGTTGAATGGTGAATTCCTGTCCCAGTGTCTTTTGTAAAGCAGACTGAAGCAGGTTTTCTTCTAGGATTTTATCTGTGCTTACCTCCATCCCATTCTTTTTTTAAACCTACCCATTATTTGCCGATGTCAAGCATACCCATACCATGATGCAGCCACCACCATGCTTGAAAATAAGGCGGCAGTTACTCAGAGATGTGTTGTGTTGGATAAACATAAGGCTTTCCATTTAGGCCCAATGTTTTTTTTGCAGTATTACTTCAGTGCCTTGTTGCATAGAAGATGTATGTTTTGGAATATTTGTATTCTGTATTTTTGCATTATTATTTTCACTATGTCCTTTAAATCACTAGTGTGGAGTCACCACATTGTCGTTGATCCATATTCAGTTTTCTCCCATCGCAGCCATTCAACTCTAACTGGAACTGTTTTACAATCACCAATGGCCTCATGGTAACATCCGTGATCAGTTTCATTCCTGTCCTGCAGCTCAGTTCAGAAGGACAACTGTATCTTTGACGTGTTTGGGTGGTTTAATGCATAGTTATTAACTTGACCATGCTTAAAGAGATTAAATGTCTGATTTGATATTGTTACCGCTCTACCAATCACTCCCCTTTTATGAGACTTTCGAAAGGCTCCCTGGTCTTTGTAGCTGAATCTGTGCTTGAAATGCGATACTTGACTGAGGGACCTTACATATGTTGTATGTTTGGTGGACAGAGGAAGGGTTAGTCATACAAAAATAATGTTAACCACTATTTCACATGTAAGATATTCTGTGATTTGTTAAGCCACATTTTACTCCTCCGAGGAGTCCTGAACTAATTTAGGCTTGCCTGAACAAAGAGGCTGAATACTTATGCAATGACTATATTTTAGTTATCACATTTTTATAATTATATWTTTTTTCCACTTTGACATTACAGAGTATTTTGAGTTCATTGTTTTTTTTWAAATTGAACCTTTATTTAACTAGGTAAGTCAGTTAAGAACAAATTGTTGTTGACTATGACAATTAAATACATTTTAATCCCACTTTAACACAATACAATTTGAAGAAATAGAAGGGGTATGAATACTTTTGTATACATATAGTGTACTTGATCACTCACGAGCAGAGTTTCATAAAACAAATCAATACTTCAATTTAGTGGTCCCGTGTGGCTCAGTTGGTAGAGCATGGCGCTTGCAACGCCAGGGTTGTGGGTTCATTCCCCACGGGGGGACCAGGATGAATATGTATGAACTTTCCAAATTGTAAGTCGCTCTGGATAAGAGCGTCAGCTAAATGACTTAAATGTAAATGTAAATGTAGAAACAACTCCATGTGTATTTTTTATGAATATACTAAATTACAATGAAAGCATTTGAAGTACAGTTTTAATGAGTGTGTTTTATTTAACAAGGCAAGTCAGAACAAATTCTTATTTACAATGACGGCCTACCAAAAGGCAAAAGGCCTCCTGCGGGGACGGGGGCTGGGATTAAAAAATATATATGAATAAAATAGAGGACAAAATACACATCATGACAATTGAGACAACACAACACTACATAAAGAGAGACCTAAGACAACAACATAGCACGGCAGCAACATGACAACAACATGGTAGCAACACAACGTGGCAGCAGCGCAACATGGTAGCAGCACAAAACATATTACAAACATTATTGGGCACAAAGGGCAGCAAGGTAGAGTCAACAATACATCACGCAAAGCAGCCACAACTGTCAGTAAGAGTGTCCATGATTGAGTCTTTGAATGAAGAGATGGAGATACAACTGTCCAGTTTGAGTTTTTGTTGCAGCTCGTTCCAGTCACACATAGTTTACTTAAAGACTGAAACTATTAATTTAAGTACACTTTTAATAAGTGTATTGAAGGTTGATGATATTATATTTACAGTGTACTAAAAGACTGAAAAACAATTAATTTTATGTTCACTTTAATAAATATATTGAAGTGTGACGATAGCAAATGTATAGTTTACAAAGACTGAAAAAACTATGAATATTAAGCATACATTTAATAAGTGTGAAGTTATTAAAGTGTAATGAAGTGAAGTGTAATGATATTATATTTATAGTATACTTAAGATATACTTCAAATACAATATTTATTTTTCTAGTATATCATTAGAATTTGTATATTTAAGTATACTTGTAATATATCCGAATATACAGTACCAGTCAAAAGTTTGGACACACCTACTCATTCAAGGGTTTCTTTATTTTTACTATGTTCTATATAGTACAGTACAATAATAGGGAAAACATCAAAACTATGAAATAACACATAAGGAATCATGTAGTAACCAAAAAAGTGTTAAACTAACCAAAATATATTTTTAGATTTTAGGTTCTTCAAAGTAGCCACCCTTTGACTTGATGACAGCTTTGCACACTCTTGGCAGTCTCTCAACCAGCTTCATGAGGTAGTCACTTGGAATGTATTTCAATTAACAGGTGTGCCTTGTTAAAAGTTAATTTGTGGAATTTCTTTCCTTCTCAATGCGTTTTAGCCAATCAATTGTGTTGTGACAAGGTAGCGGTGGTATACAGAAGAGAGCCCTATTTGGTAAAAGACCAAGTCCATGTTATGGCAAGAACAGCTCAAATAAGCAAAGAGCAACGACAGTGCATCATTACTTTAAGACATGAAGGTCAGTCAATACGGAAAATTTCAAGAACTTTGAAAGTTTCTTCAAGTGCAGTTGCAAAAACCATCAAGCGCTATGATGAAACTGGCTCTCACGAGGAACACCACTGGAAAGGAAGATCAAGAGTTACATCTGCTGCAGAGGATAAATTCACCTCAGATTGCAGCTCAAATAAAACTGCTCAGAGGAGACTGTGCGAATCAGGCCTTCATGGTCATTGCTGCTAAGAAACCACTACTAAAGGACACCAATAAGAAGAAATGACTTGCTTGGGCCAAGAGACACGAGCAATGGACATTAGACCGGTGGAAATCTGTTCTTTGGTCTGATGAGTCCAAATTTGAGATTTTTGGTTCCAACCTTGTCTTTGTGAGACGCAGAGTAGTTGTATGGATGATCTCCGCATGTGTATTTCCCACCGTGAAGCATGGAGGATGAGGTGTGATGGTGTGGGGGTGCTTTGCTGGTGACACAGTCTGTGATTTATTTAGAATTCAAGGCACACTTAACCAGCTTGGCTACCACAGTTATCCCACAAAGTTAAAACACTACAATTGTGAATTTTGTTGAAACCTACCCATTTGTAACAAACATGGTAACAAACGTTCATCGTTACACCTTTGTAATTACAGACCGCAATTACTACCAGTTACTTGTTGTTATTACAGTTAACTACAATACTTGTTAGTGTAATTACAAGTGTTACCTTTTTTTCAACGAAAGTGGTGGAATAGGACTTGAAAGGACTGAAATGCTTTCGAAATAAAGTAACAATCAAATTATCAATTATTATGAAACCTTAAGATTTCACCTTTCTTACAACTGTAAAATAAATATGATTATTTTTAGTAACGGTACAATTTTGTCCCTATTTCATATAACTGACGACAAAGCATTTTCTGCCAAGTCATACTCTGAGTGATGCCGAAACACCATTCAAATGTTAGACTCATTACAACTTCAGCTTTACGCAACAGAAAGTGTTTGTTTCAAATCTACAAAGTTCTTTCGTATTTTACAAAATTATTTCGTATTTTTTCATGTTGAGACCTCTAAATCAGGCTAAGAATATTGAAGCGAGATTGTTGGATTCGCTAAACTGTCCCCTTGAATATGGCGTCTCCCAGACTCAGCTTGTTTCTCAGAGGCAGAGAAAATCGATTATTTGTCTGTTTAGGCCAGATAATGCAACACGTCTCTCCATATGCAAATGTGGGTGTGAAAGTTTATTTCTGGCACTAAGAGTCTTTTTATACTGTCCATGATTTACATGGTGTAGTAAGGAGAAATGGCTCCCCCACTCAGAATAACCAGAAACTGTAGCCAAGTTCCTTCCGTGCATCCCAATAATATCTCCTTTCTCACATAGAAGTGGTGCACTTGTTTAATCCTTCCCACAAATCTAAAAGCATTGGCTTCGTGGGAGCATTGGCTGTTGGGAATGTCCAACATATTTCTTACACCAGTTAATTCCTTATGAATCAGTGAAGGGAAATGAACAAGTCCAAACTGGGAGAAAGGAGAGATAATTGGGACTCACTCTTGTTATCATGAGAATCACCCCTCACACTTCATTAGGCAGCCTCAACTGTAATGAGGCGGTCTGAAACAAAGCACCTAATGTGTGTGTCCTCTTTTCTACTCCCAAAAGCTCTGTGATTATAAAAGCAGCTGTCTGTTGCTCTGGTGTCATGCGGAATCAGGGTGATTTGGGACATGGACCATATCTAGTGCACTAATTTCTGACCATGGCCCATAAGGATCTGGTCAAAAGTAGTGCACTATATAGGGAATAAGGTGCCATTTAGAACAGAACCATGGTTATTCTGCTTCAGGGGCTCTGGGGACACTCTTTCGCTCCAATCTCTACTAGCAATAATTTGAGGCAGAGTATTACTGTGAAACTTTATGGCTCATCTGCTACTGTTTGAAGTTGAACCAATACCAGGGGCATGTAGACTACTGCTGGTGAGCTCTTTAATATGATACAAGTGGGACTACTGTATATTTGTGACTAGTGGCTTGTTGTTACAAATAGGGAAGCAGTGGAGAAGTAGGCTGCACATGTAGTATACCTGTAGTATATTCAAGGCAGAGAACTCAATAAAGATAAACCAGGATAGACTCGCTAGACTCATTCAAATCATCACATTATCATTGGTCCAATGTATTCTCATCCAGAAACCCAAACCATCATCAGATTCATTAAAACTTTGCTCTTAGAACCCACTGTGCATGACACAAACTATTCCAGATGAATGTGAGCCAATCTCTGACCTCAGGGGACTACAGGCACCTTTATTCATATTTGGTCCTACGATCCTGGAATTGCGTGTTGTCATGTCTGTCCACACTATCATACATAGAAATATAGCCCGACATAAATTACATTACAATCTATGGTGTGGCAGGGGGGAAAACTCGGGGAACCAGCACCAGAGGTGTATTGCTTAGTGAACACCGTAGCAAATTGTTTTGCAACGGAAACAAGTGTTTCTTATTGGACAAATTCAGTTAGACCCTGAGCCAACTCCTGGTGCTTACCATGGGGAGCGTGTAACTGGTCAGGCACAGTGTTATGCAGAGATGGCACGGTGTCTCCAGTTCGCATTCATAGCCCGGTGCGCTCTATGCCAGCTCCTCGCATTTGCCGGGCTAGAATGGGCATCCAGCCAGGATGGATGGTGCCGGCTCAGCGCTCCTGGTCTCCAGTACACCTCCTTGGACCAGGATATCCTGCGCCGGCTCTGCGTACTGTGTCTCCGGTGCGTCTGCACAGCCCAGTGCGTCCTGTGCTAGCGCCCCGCACTTGCCGGGCTCAAGTGAGCATCCAGCCAGGACGCATTGTGCCAGCTCTACACTCCATATCTCCAGTGCGCCTCCACAGTCTAGTACGTCCTGTGCCTCCTCTCCGCACTCGCCCTGAGGGGTGCGTGTCATCAGCCCGGTACCACCAGTGCCGGCACACGCATCAGGCTTCCTGTGCGCTTCCACAGTCCAGAGCTTCCGCGACATTCCAGTCCAGAGCTTCGGCGACAGTTCCCAGTCCAGAGCTTCCGGCGACAGTTCCCAGTCCAGAGCTTTGCAAGGCCGACAGTTCCAGTCCAGAGCTTCACGGTGACAGTACCCAGTCCAGAGCTTCGCGACAGTACCCAATCCAGAGCTTCCGGCGACAGTTCCCAGTCCAGAGCTTCCGGCAACGTTTCACAGTCCGGAACCTCCAACCACGGGCCACAGTCCGGAACCTCAACGACGGCCACAGTCCGTAACCTCCAACGACGGCCACAGTCCGTAACCTCCTACGACGGGCCACAGTCCGGAACCCCCAACGACGGGCCACAGTCCGGAGCCTCCAGCGACGATCCCCAGTCCGAGCCTCCAGCGACGATCCCAGTCCGGGGTCTCCAGCGACGGTCCCCAGTGCGGTCTCCAGCGACGTCCCCAGTTCGGGGCCTCCAGCGACGGTTCCCAGTCCGGGCCTCCGGCGATGATCCGCAGTCCAGAGCCTCCGGCGATGATCCACGGTCCGGTTCTACAAAGGCGGAGGATCAGCGTAAAGAGGGGGCTGCGTCCAGAACCGGAGCCGCCACCGAGGGTAGATGCCCACCCGGACCCTCCCAATAGGTTCAGGTTTGCGGCCGGGAGTCCGCACCTTTGTGGGGGGGGGGGGGGGGGGGGTGTACTTCACGCCCTGACCTGAAATATCTGTTTTCTTATATTTTGCTTAGGTCAAGGGTTACTAGGGTGGGTACGTTAGTTTTTTTGTATTGTCTAGGGTTGTTTTGTATGTCACGGTTTTTGTAGTGTCTAGTGTTTTGATATGTCTATGATGGCCTGATGTGGTTCCCAATCAGAGGCAGACGTTTTTCGTTGTCTCTGATTGGGATCATATTTAGGTAGCCATTCTTTCCTTGGTGTTCGTGGGTTCTGCTTGTCTATGGTGTTGCCTGTCAGCACTCATTTGTATTGCTTCACGTTTTGTTATTTTGGTTAGTTTGTTCAGTGTTCAATCTTATATATATTAAGAATGTACGCATACAACGCTGCCTTGGTCGATTCATACGACGACGTATGACAGGTTCAATGATTGTCCACACATGGCATGTAACACAACAAAATACAACACACACAAAAAAAAACATTACATTTTGGGTTTTTATCAACTTTTGTACACCTGGGGTGTTCCAGATCAAAATGACCGGTCATTAGAAATGAATGGTGAGAACTACAATTTAGTGTATAAAATGAGTTCAGGCACATGCCCATCATTCAGATGGACCCACTTCCTCTCCCAGACCCCCACATATGCATTGTGTGTTGAGCACACACACACACCACACACACACACACACACACACACACAGCACACACACACACACACACACACACACACCACACACACACACACACACACCTTACTCCCCTCTTGGCTTCAATGAAACCCCACAGGGAACCTTTCCCAAATAGAACTTTCCCCCATGGGAACCCACCTGTCGGCATTCTCACAAACCATCGCAACATTGTTTCAGTAATATAGAATTCTGCTCGCAGCTCTTGGTGATAATAAAGCTTTTTTGAGGGCTTTGCTCATCATTCAACTTCTTTGGCTGCGCACAATGACAAATGAATTACTGTATGTGAGGCTCTTGATCATGACACTGCGTGAGGAGGGTGAGAGTCCTAAACCTTGACACAAGTAGTCTGTGAAAATAGCACTATGTTCCTCTGAGTGTTTGTAAATACTAAGGGTGGATCAGCTTTAATATTACGGATAGATTGTGTTGCTCCTTCAATGTAATTGTCTGCATAATTTCCAATCCCCCATTTATTTTTTGGCACTCGGGAACATGATACAATGTGACGGTGCGACTGAGTAGCTTACATGCAACAAACTTGTACCCACCCCTGGCTACAGGAACTACAGATATTCACATGAACTCGACGGTACATCTTCTAGGTTCCTTAAACCTCCGGTTCAGAACTCCTGACATTTATCCAAGTTAAATAGTTACCTGTCTTAGGTCAGTTAGGAGATCACCCATTTATTTTTAAGAATGTGATAATGTTAGATATATTAGTAGAGAAGTGAGAGTGAGGTTCTAGGTTTTCAGCTGTTGTGACCTGTGGACTGTTGATTATCCCCTTGTGTACTGAACCAATTTTGCTGAGGACGCCGAGTGTGAGGATTACACCCTGGAGAACGGAACGGGACAATGAGAACGGCTTGTGGACTGTGAAGTAATTGATGAATTCCCTACTATCCCAAGTTCTACCAAAAATCCTCTATAATACCCATTTGCATTCTAGTTGTGCTACTGGTGGTACTTTTTGTTATTGAACTTGGTGATGTGGAAACCCCACACCCGTGAGCCTGCTACAAACGAGATATAATGATAGATTGAGATCTGAAAAGGGACAGGTATCAAAAGGCGCACTGACGGATTTGCTCTAGGAGCTTTATGGCCCTAGCGATGCTACAGGAAAGTTTCATATGAAGGGTGGTAGCAGTGATAACATGTAGGGAAAGTGTGTCCCAC